>NW_006399869.1:7058687-7059180 GCF_000299155.1 Elephantulus edwardii | reverse complement strand
AGGTCCATGATCCACCTTGAGTTGGTTTCTGTATGTGGAGTGAGTTGTGGATCTTGCTTGAGGCTTCTTCAGATAGCTTTCCAATTTTGCCAGCACCATTTGTTTAAAAGTCTGTCATTTCCCAACTTAACTGATTTCATCTCCTTGTCAAAAATCAGTTGATCATAGGTAGATGGACTGATTTCTGGATTCTCAATTCTTTTTTTTTTTCAATTCTATTCCATTGATTCTATGTGTCTGTCATTGTACCATGCTGTCTTAACCACCATGGCAGTGTAGTAGGGTTTGAAATCAGGGAGTGAGATGCCTCCTAACTTTTTTCTATTTTTTTTTATTTTTTAATAATTTTAATGAGCATTTACAGAGATTTTGGATTTCCATTCATTCATTACTGCACTTCTCTCCCCACCCAGCCCTCCCCAACCCCCCTCACCAGTTCGCTCCTCTCTTTCAAAAGTCAAAGAAACACTCCTTCCCTGGGACACAATCCCCC
>NW_006399869.1:7053176-7056112 GCF_000299155.1 Elephantulus edwardii | reverse complement strand
CAAATTTAACTATGATATGCCTTGGTGTTTTTCTTTTGGGGTCTATTCTATATGGTGTTCACTCAGCTTCTTGAATATATGTTCTCTCATTCTTCATTATGCCTGGGAAGTTTTCCTCTAGGAATTCTTCCACAACTTTTTGGGTGTCTTTACTTGCTTCTGCCTGCTCTGGGATTCCAATGATGTGCATGTTGTTTCTCTTGATGATGTTGCACATTATTCTTAGATTTTTCTTCTTTTTCCTTCCTTTGTGATTCTGCTTTTTGCTCTAGCAGATCAGTGGTGACAATTCTATATCCTGTTTCACTGGTTCTGTGTTCTATCTCTTCAATTCTACTTATGTGTTCCTCCACCATGTTGACAGCATCTGAAACATTGGACCTCATATTTTGGATGGTGGTTTCTTGTTTTTTTCCAGTGCCTCTAGTGCCTTGTTTGTTTTATCTGCATTTTTCTGGACTGGTTTTTGTTGTTGTTGTTGTTGTTGTTGTTTTGTTTTGTTTTTCGGTTGATTTTTTTTTTTACTGTATTATCCTGTAGTTTTTCGAGTTTGTCTTTCATCCATTGAAAATATTCAATAATTTATTCATTTTTTTTTTTTAAATTCTGTGTCAGAAAGTTCCATCAGACTTTCTGGCTTTAGGAAATCCATTGCTACTGTGTCACCCTTTGGTGGTAACATTTTGTTTTGCATTTGTGTGGTGTTTAGGGTAGCTTGTTTTCTTCGAGACATTGATATATTCTTGATCTGCAGACAATATCTCTGAATTTCTGACTCAAGGAAAAGGTAAGTTCAGAGCCTGGGAGAGCAGCCTTTAAAAGATAAGTCAGATCCAGGTGCTCTGGATTAAAGGCAAGTTGATTGACTGGTCATGTAAGCACAGGTGTGGAGCCAAATGGGGTGGGGCAGGCAGAGGTGTGAAATAATCACCAGGATGGGTCAACCACTTGAGGGACCTCACTCAGACCTTAGCTGCCCAGGTATGCTCGCGATTGAGGTCCTTGTTCAAATTCCAGCTGTCCATCTCCCACTCAGCAGTTCTCACTCAGCGGCCCCTACCCAGCGGCACTACCCAGTGACCTCGCCCAGTGGCCCCTGTCTGAGCAGGGTGCTGGGTCTAGCAGGACCAGTGAAGACTCAGTCAAATTTCCATAAAGCAGTACGGGTTTAAGGTCCTGTGGTTCCTAAAACTACCTGTATCAATAAAAGTTCTTATTAGAATTACTATTGTCCACGTCACACAACAGACCCACTGGGTCTTGGGGGACTTAAGAGAATTCAGCCAATTTCTCCACTAAGCTTTCCACTTTCAAATGGGTCCAGCAGCTTCTGGCTTTTGCTGATCCGAAGTGCGCACTGAAATGTGGACTGGAGTGCAACCCAGGCCGTGTGTTCGTATAGTTTTGGGTCTAATACAACACAAGTTCTTATTCAAATTCCTACTGTCCACATCGCGAAACAGACCCACTGAGTCTTAGTTGGGCTTTAGAGAATTCAGCCAATTTCTTCACCAAGGTTACCCCTTTTAGAAGGGTCCCTCAGAAGCTTGGCTAGTAGTTTCAGGCTTTTGCCGATTTGAAGTGCAGACCAAAATGTGGCCCAGAATGCAACCGAGGCTAGGTGCTCTTATAATTTTTAGTCTAATTCACCAAAAGTTCTGAATCAAATTTCTGCTGTCCATGTCATACAACAGACCCACTGGATCTTAGTGGGGTTTAAGAGAATTAAGTCAATGTCCCCACTAAGTTCTCTCCTTTCAAACGGGACCCGTACAAGCTCATCTAATGGCTTCTGGTTTTTACTGAGTCCGTTCAACCGCGGCTGTGTTCTTACAGTTCCAATACTAAAAGTTTAAACAAAAGTTATGATTCCATTTCTATTGTCCATGTCACGCAACAGACCCTCCAGGTTTTAGTGGAGCTTAAGAGAATTCAGCCAATTCCCCCGCTAACCTTTTTCCTTTCTGTTGAGTACCAAAGCAGCTTAGCTAGCAGGTTCCAGCTTTTACTGGGTCCACGATGGCACTCGGGTGTGGCAGGGCATTAAGTTTTTAAAGGTTCTGTGTTAACAAAAGTTCTGATTCAAATTCCTACTGTTCACGTCACACTGTGATGATCAGACTCTATGGAATGTGAAGTATTCTATAGTGTCCTGGCTCTATGCAGCTTGCTATCCCTCTGCCTCTTCACACTGTACTCTCCACCACCACCATCTTCTAAACCCCCAAAATTCTAAAATAATTTGTATAGAATCGGTGGGTAGAATCTGTTAATATCTATAACATAAAAGGAACAAGCAATACGAAAATGTTTCTGGTTATCAGTCCTCTAAATCTGGTAGCATAATCAGTAGTGGGTTGCACTGCTAACTCAAAGATATCTCTAAAGGCCCAAATCCACCCACAGCTTTAGGGAAGAAAAATGATCAGTCTCCTCCTGTGAGATTTACATAATTTATATTCTTGAACAATATGTCAACAGAGAACTGCCAGATGTACAGGCTGGATTTAGAAGAGGTCACGGTACTAGGGATAGTATAGCTAATGTAAGATGGATCTTTGCAGAAAGCAGAGAACACCAGAAGAATGTCTGTCTGTGCTTTATTGCTTTATTGACTATGCAAAGGCTTTTGACTGTGTGGATCACAACCAGCTATGGCTGACTCTGAGAAGAATGGGAATCCCAGAACATTTGATTGTGATAATGAGAAACCTATACTTGGACCAAGAAGCAGTCGTCAGAACAGAGCAGAGAGACACTGCGTGGTTCAAAATCAAGAAAGGGGTCCATCAGGGATGTATTTTGTCTCCATACCTTTTCAATTCATATGCGGAACAGATGATTCGAGACTCTGAGCTGCAGGAGAAGGAATATGGTATCAGAATTGGTGGAAGAATCGTCAACAACCTGTGTTATGCAGATGACACAACCCTGCT
>NW_006399869.1:7051127-7052198 GCF_000299155.1 Elephantulus edwardii | reverse complement strand
AATCTTGCCTAGTTTTCACTGCTGATACTGGACTTTTCCAATGGTTGCTTCCACAGAGTAATCAATCTGATTCCTGTGCATCCCATCAGTTGAAATCAAGTTGGGTTTAAAAGAGGTCATGGCACTATGGATATTGTTGCCAAGGTCAGATAGATTTTGGCTGAAAGCAAGAATTATAGAGGAATGATAGAGCAAGGTCTGTGTTTCATTCACATGCAGTGGCACTTGACTGGGTGGATCACAATAAATTGTAGCTAACCTTAAGAAGAATGGGAATCCAATAACATCTGATTGTGCTTATGTAAAACCTATACCTTGATGAAGAAGCAGCATTTAGAACAGAGCAGGAAAATACTGGATACTTCAAAATTAGAAAAGGTGTACATCAGATGTGTCTTATGTATCCATAATTTTTGAATTAATATAAAGAACAAGTCTTTTGGGTGGCTGGACTTTATTAGGAGGAATGCAGAATCAAGACTGGAGGAAGACCCATCAGCAAACTGTGTTATGCAGATGACACAACCTTGCTCCCTTAAAATGAAGGGGACCTGAAGCATTCATTGAAGAAGATCAAGGACTTCAGTCTTCAGCATGGATTGAAATTCAACATCAAGAAGGCAAAGATTCTCACTACAGGGGAAAATGGCAGGATCATGTTTGATGGAAAGGAGATTGATACTCAACAATTTCAGATTGTTTTGCTTCACAATCAACTCTCTTGGAACCAATAGTCATGAAGTCAAAAGAAGAATTGCATTTGGAAAATCAGTTGCCAGGGACCTCTCCAGAGTGCTAAAGAGCAAAGATTTCAATCTAAAGTCTAAGGTGTATTTGACCCAGGCCATGGTCTACACAATTATTTGCTATGTACCAGAGAACTAGACGATGACTAAGGATGACAGAAAAGAACTGCCACAAATTCTACATAAATTATTACAGAAAATAAAAAAAAGGATGGAATTCTCTCAGACTAATTCTATATTCTGTATATTCCCTCCATCTTATTTTGATGCTTTCTGGTTCATTCAATATATTGCCATAGCATCTTTCTATATTGCAACATGTGGC
>NW_006399869.1:7039169-7047442 GCF_000299155.1 Elephantulus edwardii | reverse complement strand
GGCCTTTGAGAAAATCTAACACCCATTCCTGATTAAAACACAAAAGACCTATTCAAAGACAATTAGAAAACATCACAACAAGAAACAAAAAACAGACCTGGAGAAATGGAAAAATATACCATACTCATGGATAAGAAGACTCAATATTGTGAAAATTACAATTTTCTACTAAGTCAATCTACAAGTTCAAAGCAGGCCCAATACAAATACCAATTCCATTCTTCAATGAAATGGAAAAAGCAATTTCTTATTTAATCTGAAATGGAAATTGAACTTGAATAAGCAAAGCCCTCTTGAAAAAGAGAAACTAGGTAGGAGGCATCACACTCCCTGATCTCAAATCCTCCTACACAGCAGTGGTGGTCAAGAGAGTGTGGTACTGGCACAGTGACAGTCACAAAATTGGAATGGAGAACCCCAAAATCAGCTCATCTACCTACGGTTAACTTATTTTTGACAAGGAGACAAAAAAATTATTTGACTAGGGAAATGAAATTCTCTTTAATAAACAATGTTGGCAAAATTGGAACACTCTGTAAAAAACTCAAGAAAGACCTACATCTCATACTGTACACTAAAAACAACTCAAAGTGGATTAAGGAGCTAAGAGTAAAATCAAGGACTATAAACTTCATCAGAAAAAAAATCTTGGAAACACTTTAGAAGCCCTAATCCACAACATGCAGTTTTCCAAGAATCTGGAAAAATCTGTAGTCAGGAGAGAATAAAACAGATGAATGGGACCTTTTAAGAAACACATTTCTATGCACATCAAAAACCTTCTCCAAAAGAGTAAAAAGGAAAGCTGCAGACAGGGGAAAGATCTTTGGCAATGGCATGTCTCATAAGGGACTCACATGTAAAATTTGTAGAATACTCCAACATCTCAACAAGCTAAAGGTAAACAATCCAATTGCAACTTGGACACAAGAGAATGGACATTTCACAAAAGAAGATATTAAAATTGTGGACAAACACGTGAAGAAATTTTCACAATCCCTGGATCTCAGAGAGATGCAAATCAAAACAACTGTAAGATATCATTTCACCCCAGTAACAATAGCAAAGTTCAACAGAGCACCAGCTAACAAACACTGGTGAGGTTGTGGAGAAATAGTCACCCTTATTCACTGTTATTAGAGCTGTAAAATGATACAGCCACTGTGGAAGGCAGTATGGCTGTTTCTCACAAAGTTGGAAATAGAAATACCATTTGACCCAGCAGTTCAACTACTGCGAATATACCTGAAGAAACAAGAGCTGCCACCCAAAAAGCATATGTAGACCCATGTTTGTTGCTGTGTTGCTCACAATAGCAAAGAGATGGAAACAACCCAAGTGCCCATCAACAAATGAATGGATAGAGAAGTTGTGTTATATTCACATAGTGGAATACTACACATGCAGGAAAAACAAGAAACTCACAAAATATTATACAAAATTGGTGACCCCGGAGGACATTATGCTGAATGAAATATCTCAGTCACAAGAGGTCAAATACTGCATAATGCCACTGTTACAAAACACCACTCACATGTGGACTGGGAGAAAATTTAAAAAAGAGGTGATAAATAATGAACACTGCATTGAAACAGATGAGGTAAACAACTGTTTAAAAAGGAATTCATGGATTGGTATTATTTATATGACAACAACCTAAAATAAAAGGTGCATAGCAAAATAAACTGGGGAGGAGAGAAGGAGGAAATTATACAACAATGAATGTTATTTTTATGAGAAAAATGAACTGGGGCGAGAGTAGAGAGTAAATTGTGCTAAAATGACTGGATGGAAATTCAAGTTTTCTGTAAATTTTTGTTAAAATCATGGTAATAAATTACACATAAAATACAGATAAAGAAAAAAAGTATTTGCTATGAATAAACCATTGAATGTATAACATTTTAAAAAGACAAATACTTCTTTACATGTGAAAATATTATTGTAATGCGTACAGATTTCTATATTCATATTTTACCTCTCCAACAAGCTACTGTATGAGAAAGCAAAGTAAATTGAGTATGTAGAGAGGAAAATTAAGCCTGACAATGTGAACTTCACTCTAACATGGCCCTTCCCTTCTACTATCTCAGTGAACAATTGGCAAGTGTTATTTTTCTTGAACTCTAAGGTTATGATGTTACAAAATGCAATGGTTTGTACAAATCACACTCCATATCTAAATATATATAGAACAAATGTAGCAAGTGGAGAAATGAAAACAAAAATTAAAGCAGGTTGCATTTCATATTCTTTTCAAGGTCCTATCCAGATTGATAGCAACCCTCCTCCACTGAGTATCTGAGGCTGTGAAGAAGACAGTGCATTTTTATCTTGAAGATTGGTAGTTTTAAGATGTCAAACTTTATGCATTAAGCCTCCATGTTGCTTTCTTTTCAAGGCTGTTGTTTGGTGCTCACTCATATTGACTCTTCAACCGATTGGAACCCTGTTCAATCCCGTGCCATCCTCACATTTCTGACAAGTTTGCTGTAGTCACAGTTTCAATCCATCTTTTTGAGGCTCTTCGCCTCTTTTGCTGACTCTCCACCTTTCTAAATATTCTCTCTCTCTCCAGCAGCATGCCCAAAATATATGAGATGAAGTTTCACCAGTGATTCTTGCCTCCAAGAAGCAGTCTAGCTGAACTTTTCCCAGGACCTATCTGGTTGGTTGGTTTGTGGGTTTTTTTTTTGCTTTCTTCCCCCACCCCCCCTTCTTTCTGTCTATTGGGTATACAGTGCTCTTCTCAAACACCACAACTCGAAAGCATCAATTTTTTGCAGTAAATTTTATTCATTATCCTGCTCTCAGCTGCATATCAGATGATTGAAAAAGCTGTGTGGCCCGAATCAGGTGTATTTTAGTCTTCAAACTAACATCATTGCTCTTAAGTAACTTGGAAGCATCTCTGGCAGCTGACTTGCACAAAGTAATCTGTTTCCTGATCTCCTCACTGCTATTACCAAAGGTATTGATTGTGAATCCAATTAAGATGAAATCATTGACAGTTTCTGTTTTTTTCTCCATGTATCATGATTTTGCCTATCATCACAGTGGTGAGGATTTTTATCTTGATATTTAGATGCCATCTATATTGAAGGTTGTATCATTTGATCCTCTGCAGTAAGTGTTTCAAGTCATCTTCACATTCACCAAACAACTTGAGTACTGCAAGTTGTTGATGAGACATTCTCCAATCCTGATGCCATATTC
The DNA here is from genome assembly GCF_000299155.1 of Elephantulus edwardii. NCBI lineage: Eukaryota > Metazoa > Chordata > Mammalia > Macroscelidea > Macroscelididae > Elephantulus > Elephantulus edwardii. The sequence continues at coordinate 7,044,226 of NW_006399869.1, read as the reverse complement.
CTCTTTGTAGAGTCTCACTTTACAAATAATTTGCTCAGTTCTTTTTCATATGATACTTCCTGAATTTCTCAAGGCAGAGATGTGATATTTGCTACTACAAAACAAACAAAAAATAAACTGAATCTTTTCCAGTCTGGTGATTTTATTCATTATTTTACTTTGGATTTCAGAAAACTCCATGAATCACATTCAGCAAAATGATAATCAACGCTCAAAACAAATCCAGGGACCAGATGATTAAGCAATGCTCTTTTAACAATTTCCTCTTTTCCTACCCTTTTTTGTAAATCCCTTTTTTAGAAAAAGTAACCTTGTTTTTACAGAAACCAAGTAACGAAGTTTGCAATATAATTTTATTTGTATATCTTTTTTATAATATTTCAAAGTTTAAAAACATAGGAGTAGAGAAGACCTTGTTCTTTTTCAGAAAATTTTAAAAGGATCCTTAAATAATTTTCTTTTTCACAGTAGCAAAAGACTTGATGGCCCCAGATGATTACTTAAAGTTTAAACCATAAAAAAAGATTTCCAATTGTATCTCTTCCATCCTAAATGCATCTATTACGATAGTATAAAAGAAGCAAACTAAAAATCAATACCTGTCACGTAGATGTCAAATGATGTTACTACTACAGCACAGATCCTTCTAAAATATTCTAATTTTCTTTAGGTTCATTTTTAATCTATCCTTAAATTAAGTATTAAGTATCTGGCTTTCTCTCTTTCTCCAGAAGGCTTTGAAAGAGGAAAATTTTCTCAAGCATGCACGTGTATTTGTTGCTAAGGACATAAAGATTAAATGGAAAAAATCATGTATGATGCATAGGAAACCATTTGGCACACAGTAGGTATCCAACAGATAAAAATACTCTTTATACTTTTTCAAATGAGAAGTAGCAGTTGGTTTGACTGGGGATTTAGAAACATTTCATTTTGGTGGTGATATAGATTGTTAAGAGTTATGATTCATTCTCATGAAATTCTGAGAATTTAGGAAGTTTTCAAAAGAGTTCTTATGTATGTCTCAGTTTTTCAATATGATATACAAGATAGGATCACTATGAGTAGCCTACCACTCGACAGCACTTAACAACAACAACAATAACATAGAGAGGAGAGAGCCCAGTTGGCCTAGTGGACAGATAGTGATGCTAACAAGCCAAAGGTGGGTGTCTTTAAACTGCAGCCCTCAGACCTGTCTTTAATTGTTTTTGGTGAAACATTCTTCTAGGTTGTATAGCCCTGGTCTGTCCACTTGCTGTACAGAGAGGTAACTCGTGGTTACTGTGAAGATGAACACTGTGACACTGATGTGTCAAATGCAAGAATGGTTACCCATAGTGGACAGTATTTGGTGGAGCTCCCTAATTAAAACAAGCTTGGAAGCAGGAGTGGCATCCACTTCTGAAATAGCTTGCCTCTGAAAACCCTACAAACCTGGAGAAAAGATGAAAGTTATGCAAGTGTCCAGGTCTTTTGTTCATAGGGTCATCATTAGTAGCCTACAACTCAATGGCACTTAACAACAACATAACAACATAGTGGACAGTGTTTGGTGGAGCTCCCTGATTATAACAAACTGGGAAGCAGGAGTGGCATCCACTTCTGAAAAACCTTGCCTTAGGAAACCCTACAAACTTGGAGAAAGGAAGAAAGTTGTATAAGCGTTCAGGTCTTTTGTTCATAGGGTTGCTATGAGTCGTCTATGACTCAATGGCACTTAACAACAACAGGATACAAGACGACATAATATACCATACCGTACTGTACCGTACCGTACCATACTATACTATTATACTCACCAGTTGCTCTGTGGAAGAAAGGCATTCTCTCATGGAATTCACTGATGCAGAAAACCCACTAGTGGATCAGTTAAGGGTTTATTTGAAAACAAAACAACAAAATATTACTATACTATAAGGTGACTCTGTCACGGATGGAACGTCGGGAGAGAGGTGGGTCTGTGTTTGACTAGAGGTCTGGGGTGTGAGGGCTAACTTAGCTTTGTGGAGAACTCTGACCCTGGCCTCTGCTTTCTTACCGAGAACTTGCAGGCTGTTGTTTTGCTCTCCAGACCCTTTGAGCACTCTACCTCGATCCCTATACTCTCTCAGACCCTCGCTCCTGGGTTACTCGTTCCCAAATTCTCCCCTTTGGTAATTTTTTGAGTGCTCCAGCCCCTATGCCTCTGGCCATACCTTTGGAGCCTACCCTTCCTCTCCCACCTTTTCCATCTGAGAGCTCACCAGCATCTCTGAACCCAGCCCCTATCCTCTAAAATGCTCATACCCTTGGCTCATACCCTCCATTGGCTTTCCCCATACCAAATAGCTCCTTGAGGCCTGGTCCTGTGAAATCGCTGGTTACAGTCTGTGTCTCCTGCCTCCTGATCATCTCCTCAAACTCTGACTCTGTTGGCCCTCCTCTAATTCTGACTTCATCATCTAGCCCCCCTATACAACAACTCTCATCCTGCATCACCTTGTCTCTCCAGGCTCCATACCTATCCCTTTTCCCCTTCAGCCACAACCCTTTCCCCAGAGACTTCAGACTTTGGCACCTCTGACTACTTTCTACTTTCTAGCTTGGCTCCTTAGAGTCTCATTTATTTCCATGTAACACATGTTCCAAACCTCCACAATCTGGGATCTACAACCCTATCTTTTGGACTCTTTTTTAGACCTGAAACATTTTTCACTGCCTTAATCTCTTCCACTTTTACATCTTTCATCTCCAGTCCTTCTGGAAAGACGAAGTGGATGGACTGCTTTCTCCCTCAAATCTCTCTAAAGAGATTTTTTTAGCAACTATAGTCCTCTCAGTGAATAATGGACTCCCCATTTCTTCATCCCCAATCTTACTATAAATTCAAGCTCAAATACAACTCTTCCTTGAAGTGGCCCATCTTGATCTCTTACCTCTGGAAACTCTATGAACTTGGAGAAATTATGAAAGTTATACAAATGTTCAGGCCTTTCATTTATAGGATCGCTGTGAATTGTTTACTATCTGACAACAATTAACAACAACATAGAGAGAGCTCTGTTGGCCTAGTGGATAAAAAGTTATGGTACCAATACAAAAGTGGGTGACGTTAATCTGTGGCCCTCAGGCCTGGTTTTAATTGTCTTTGGTCAAACATTCTCCTAAGTGGTATAGCACTGGTCTGTTCATTTGCTGTGCAGAGAGGTAACTTGTGGTTCCTGTGATTCTAAACACTGTGACACCAATGGGTCAAATGTGATAATGGTTAGTGATAATGTGATAAAATGTGATAATGGAGAGTGTTTGATCGAGCTCCCCAATTAAAACAAGCTTGGAAACAGGAGTGGCATCCACTTTTGAAATAGCTTTTTTTCAGGAAACTCTATGAATGTACAGAAATGATGAAAGTTATACAAGTGTTCAGGTCTTTTGTTCATAAGGTTGCAAAGAGTTGCCTACCACTTGATGGCATTTGACAACAATATACCGCAACATACCACACCATCCATCAAGATACCATTTGCTATACTACACTATACTATACTATACTATACTATACTATATTGTGCTCATGCAGAACCTATACCTGGACCAAGAGGCTTTCATGCCAACAGAGCAGGGGAGTATTGCATGGTTTGGAATTGGGAAGAGAGTGTGCCAGGGTTGTATTCTTTCTCCATACCTATTCAATCTGTATGCTGAACAAATTATCCAAGAAACTGGACTCTATGAAAAGGAGTGTGGCATCATAATTGGAGGGAGACTCATTAATAATCTGCATTATGCAGATGATACACCCTTGCTTGCTGAAAGTGAGGAGGACTTGAAGCACTTGTTGCAGAAGATCAAGGAATGTAGCCTTCAGTATGGATTGCATCTCAATGTCAGGGAAACAAAGATTATTACATCTGGATCAATAGGCAGTGTCATGATGGGTGAAGAGGCGAATGAAACTGTCAACAGCTTCATCTTGCTTGGATACCCAATTAACACCACTGGTATGAGCAGTCAGGAAATAAGGAGACACATTTCACTGGGAAAATCTGCAGTTAGAGACCTTTCCAAACTATTGAGAGGTAGTGATGTCAGTTTGAAGAGTAAGATGTGTCTGATTCAAGCATAGTCTTTCCAATTGCTAGTTATGCATCTGAGACCTGGACAATGATTAAAGGTGACAGAAAAATAATTGATGTCTTTGATCTGTGGTGTTGGAAGAGAGCACGGAATAGCCCATGGATGGCCAAGAGAATGAACAGATAAGTCTTGGAGAGGGTGCAGGACTGTACTTTTTGGAGGCAAGAATCATCAGCCTTCACCTCACATACTTTGTACATGTTACTAGGATGTGCTATTCCTTGGAGAAGGACATGATGTTAGGAAAGGTGGAGGGTCAACAAAGGAGAGGAGAAGAACCCTCAACCAGGTGGATTGATATGGTGAATACTACAATGGGCTCTTGTTTGTCAAGAAGTGTGGGGATGGTGAAGGATAGAGCATAGTTCAGATTTTTTTGTCCATAGGGTCGTTATGAGTCATACTCAACTCGATGGCACATAACAACTTCATACAATGTTATACTATATTATAAATATGGAGTTCTGGCCTAGTGGTAATGAGCTGAGCTGCCAACCTCAAGCACATAGTTGATATCCACTAGCAGTAAAAAATAAGGCCAGGACTGATTGTGAAATAGATAATCATTTACTTATCTTTAAGTTCAGGCTGGGGTTGAAGACGATAGAAACAAGCACAATAGAACCAAAATATGGCCTTGAGTTTATTCCAATTCCAATTCCTCTTTTGATTTCCTAACTGCTGGTGCCAAGAGTGTTAATTGTGCAGATGACCAGGCTGAAATTGTTAAGAACCTTAATCTATTCTTCATCTCCTCAGTAAATATAATATCCTTGGACCATGATGCAGTTGTCAGAACAGAGCAAGTAAATATTGAATGATTTAAAAACAGGAGAGCAGTGTATTAGGGATGCATCCTGTCTGCATAATTTTTCAATCTGTATGTGGACCAGTTCATTCAGGACTCTGGACTTTATGAGGAGGAATGTGTTACCAGG
>NW_006399869.1:7036632-7037629 GCF_000299155.1 Elephantulus edwardii | reverse complement strand
GCTGTTCCGCCACCCTTCTGAGCATGATGTCCTTCACCAAGGATCAAGCCCTCCTCACCATGTGCCCAAACTAGACGCCAAGAAAAAACTTAGTTTCACATTCTCAAAGATAGACCCATTTGTTTCTTGTCAGTCCATGGTATGTTCAAGATTCTTCTCCTGCACCACAGCTCAACGGCTTCAAGTCTTCTGTTATCCTTAGTTGTTGACTAGTCCTCTGATGCATAGCAAGTAATTGCGAAGGCCATGTCCTGGACCAGGTGTACCTTAGTCTCTAGACTGACATTTTTGCTTCTCAATATTCTGGAAAGCTTCCTGAAAGTAGATTTACCTAATACAGTTTGTCTTTTAACTTGCTGACTAATTGTGGAGCTTGGCAAGCTGTAACTGTTAACTACCTCTCTATTCAATCTCTTCTTCATTAATCTTGATGCTGCCAGTTGGCCCAGTGGTGAGAATCTTTGTCTTCTTGATGGTGAGTTTCAATCCATATTTAAGACTCCGGTCCCTGACCTTCTCCAGCAAATGTCTCAGGTCCTCTTTAGTTTTAGCATGCAAGGTGGCATCATCTGCATAATGCAAGTTGTTGGTGAGTCTTCCTCCAATCCTGATGCCACATTCCTCTCCATAAAGCCTAGCCTCCCAAATGATCTGTTCTGTCTCTAGATTGAAAAGATATGGAGACAGAACGCATCCCTAACATACTCCGCTCCTGATTTTGAACCATGCAGTATTTCCCTGCTCTGTTCTAAAGACTGTTTCCTGGCTCAAGTATAAGTTTTGCATAAGCACAATCAAGCATTCTGGGATTCCCATTCTCCTCAAGGTATACTATAATATTAATCTAATTATCTCTATCTCTATCTATCATCTCTATCTCTATCTCTATCTCAACATATAGATCGTATTAAATATATTGTTTTTGTTGATTGCAATAGAATCGAACATGACTCTTAGCAACCCTATGCACAAAAGACCTGAAGCCTTTTGATAACTC
>NW_006399869.1:7032733-7034922 GCF_000299155.1 Elephantulus edwardii | reverse complement strand
CTTCTCTTGATACTTCCTGGATCATTTAAAATTCTACCCAAAGTATCCTTAAGTATTGCCACCCATGGCTTGAATTTGTTTTTCAGCTCCTTCAGCTTAAGAAACGCTGAACAACATACTATTTGTTTTCTTTTCTAGTGAATCTACTTTCTCTTCAAGGGGGAAGAAAAATAATTCCTTCATAGTCATATGTACCTGAGCTAATTTTTAACTGAATTGTTGTCAAAACTCTCAATACCTGTTCTCTGGAGTCAATTCCTTGGCCAAGGGCTGCTGTTAGACTTTATCTTAATTTATTTATACAATTATAACTATCTCTAGCATATTGATTATAAAACTTTCAATATGTATTTCATCTCAACATCAAGAAAACCAGAATTTGCACTACTGGACCTATACATAATATAATGTTAGATAGAGAAAACGTTGCAACTGTCCACGAGTTAATCTTACTTGGATCAACAATCAATACACTTGGTATTAGCAGTCAGGAGGCTAGGAAATGTATGGAACTGAGAAAGCCTACAGTCAGTCACTTCTCCAAATTATTGAGGAATAATGACAACAATTTGAGGACTAAAGTGTATCTAATTCAAGCCATTATCTTTTCAATTACTTGATATGCTGCTGAGAGCCAGACAATGAATGATGAAAGAAGTAGAATTGAAGTGTTTAAATTATAGTTTTGAAGAATTGTACTCAATATCTCATGGACAGCCAAAAGAATAGATATGTCTGGGTAAAGTTCCAGCCAGAGTGCTCCTTGGAGGCAAAGGTGATAAAACTTCATCTCATATACATCGGGCATGTTACTATGAGATGTTAGTCATTGGAGAGGAACATCATGCATACGAAGGTGGAGAAGAGGTGAAAGAGAGGAAGATCCTCAACCTGGAGGATTGACAAAGTATAGCAATGGTCCTAAAAGTGTCAGTGATAATGAGGATGGCACAGGCCAGTACAAGGTTCAAATCTATTGTTCATAGCATCCCTATGATTTGTACTCGAATCGAAGGCTCCAACAATAACAACAAGCATCTTGTGTTGTTTCAAAACGGACAAAGATATTAATTTTTATTCGCTTATTTTTACTCAGCATTTTAGCACAGTATTTATTTTCTATTGTAAATTTATTTTTACCCTTTTCTATAAAATATTACTTTTAGTAATTAAAATTATAAGTATTAAGATTTTGCCTGTACATTTTCTCTTTCTCTCTGAGCCTTTATTCATTTTTCTTTTCCTAGTTTTCAGGCACCAACATTTGTTTTGCTAACACACTTCACCATATTTTTTATCAGACATCCCTCACAGTGAGACTTGTGCGTTCTACAAATTCTAGTTTTGATAAAAACCTTCATTTTTCAAATAAATCTTTTCCAGTTACGCTGCCAAGTTGGATAATTCCACCCAAGAGGTATCATTTATCTATTTAATTTCTATTCCTTTCATGGAATCAATCTATTGTTGCTCTGCCTACCTTCCCCAAAGTAAGTTTTATCTTCACTGAGACATGCCAGGCACTTTTCAATCTGTAAATTTCCCTCAGGGTATAGATAACACGTGATTCACAACTAACATCAAGTATTTGGATTGGAAACTCTGCTAATTCCCCATGAATTTTCTTCTGTTGAGTATTTCAGTCATTTCTCAGTGTGTCTGACCTAAATTTGTGGAAATAGCAAGTGTTCTCCTTACCAAAAAAATAGTCAAGGCAGAAAGCTTGGGAAATACAAATATCTTCTATTTTTGATCATATGTAAGATAAAAAAGAGGTACAAAATTTTCTACTCAGGGAAATCTCTCAGAGAATAATTTGAGTTTACCTTCTGAGGTTTTTCTCTTTTCTTTATACTAGAACGTTTTGGAACTTTTAACTCTTTTTATTAACATTTTATTTTTCTCCATCTTGTATCAGAAAAGAAAATGTTTTAAGTATGTATTTTCACTTTTCCATATACACTTACTTTCTTTTTTAAGACTATAACACTTCACCTAAACAAACTCTTTATTAATTATGGTCATACTCATATTATGGATATAGTAAATTTCTGTTTAATGCAATATGAGATTAAAATATTTAAAACATTTTTAAAATGACATAAAAATGTATAGCAAAAATAAGTATATCCACCCAAAAGTCACTATTTATATATGCATGGAATCAGGAGTGACAACCACTTCCTAAA
>NW_006399869.1:7027737-7031439 GCF_000299155.1 Elephantulus edwardii | reverse complement strand
GGAAATAATGTCTCTAGTGTCATAGCCTCATCTAAATCCAGCTTGTATTTCTGGTGGTTCTCTGTTAACGTACCGTTCCAGTTGCAGTGAATACTACTATCATTCAAATATGTGCACCACCAACTAAAGCCCAAAAAAAGGAGGAGATAGAGGATTTCTACCTACTTTTACAGTCAGAAATTGATCAAACATACGCTCAAGGTGCATTAATAATAATGAGGTGGTGTGAAAACCATGTATTCAAATTTTATAAATAAATTAACATATAAAAAGAGGAAAAAAATCAACTAAAGGAATAAGGAGCGACTTGAATGCAAAACTTGGGGACAAGGAAGAAGAATCAGTCATCGGAAAACATGGTCTGTGTGAAAGAAATGAGGCTGGAGATGGAATTATAACATTCTATATAATCGATGATTTATTAATTGCAAATACCTTTTATAAGAAACATAAACATACATTATGCACAGGATTTGACCTGACGGTATGCACAGGAATCATATTGATTTCATCTGTGGTAAGAAATCACTGGAGAAGTTCAGTAGCAGCAGTGAAATCTATGCCAGGTGCTGATTGTGGAACAGGAATTCAAATACTCATATGCAAGTTCAAACTAAATCTAAAGAAAGTTAAATCAAGTCCACAGGAATACAAGTTTGGTCTTGAGTCTATGCCACCTGAATTTCAAAACCATCTCAGGAACAGGTTTTTGAGGGCTTGAACATTAACAAACGATGACCAGATGAGCTATGAGAGGATATCTAGATTATCCAGAAAGAATGCAATAGACATTATAAAGACAGAGGAAGAAGATCAAGAGGTATATCAGAAGAGAATCTGACTATTGCACTAGAGCGCTGAGAAGGCAAAGCAAAGTGAAGAAATCAAGAAGTTAAGGAGGTGAACAAATTTCAAGGGGAAATATGGGAAGACAAACAAATAATTATAATGAAATCTTTAAATAGCTGGAGTCAGAATATCAAAATATCATTTAGCATTTTTTTTTCCCTTTCAACTTTAACGGAAGTTTACAGAGATTTAGGGTTTCCAGTAATTTATTGTTGCACTTTTGTCCCTGCCCACCTTCTCCCCCCAATTCACTTTTCTCCTTGATAAGTAAATGAAAAACTCTTTCATTGTTATGCAATCCCTCCCACCAAGTCCACTGCACTGTGCAGCACTCATTCTGGACACCTATCATGACAATAATTAATACCCAGTCATATATCCCTTTTAAACAGTTCTCTCCCTCATCTGTTTCAATGCAGTATACATTATTCCTCCCCTCCTTCACTGTCTTCCCTCAACCCTAATGTCAGTCCTGTTTTACAGTAGTGGCCCTATGCAATATTTGTCCTTTTGTGACTGAGACATTTCACTCAGCATAATGTTGTCTAGGGTTATCCACTTCGCATAATATTTTATGAGTTCCTTGTTTTTCAGTTTTGCATCATATTCCATTGTGTGAATATACCATAGTTTCTCTGTTCATTTCTTGATGGCACTTGGGTTGTTTCCTGCTCTTTACTATTGCAAACAAAGCCGCAATAAACATGGGTGTGCATATTTCTGCTTGGGTGGTGGTTATGGTATCTTTAGAGTAAATATCCAGTGGTGTAATTGCTGGGTCAAATTGTATTTCTATTTGCAATATTTTGAGAAAGCGCCACATCACCTTCCGTAGTGGTTGCACCATTTTACACTCCCACCAACAATAAGGTTTCCAGTTACACCACAACCTCATCAGCATTTGTTATTTGCTCTTCTGTTAAATTTTGCTGTTCTTACTTGGATGAGATGATATCTTATAATTGTTTTGAATTGCATCTCTCTTAAAGCTAGGGATTTTGAACATTTCTTCATGTGTGTGTTTGCCATCTTAATGTCTTCTTTGGTGAAATGTCTATTTATATCCTGTGCCCATTTTTCAATTGGGTTATTTACCTTTATCTTGTTGTGGTGTTCATTTAGCATTTCTTAGGCTGAGGAACTGAAGAACAAATTCAAACCTTGAGTTGTGATACTTAAGAATGCGATAGGCAGAAACATTAAATGATCTGGGAAGCATTGAGATGGCCAACAGACACATGAAGAAATGCTAAAAATCACTGGCTTAGTAAGAGAGGTACAAGTGAAAACCACAGTGAGATACCATCTTACCCCAGTAGCAGTGGCAAGTTTAACAGGACAACAAGAGATAAATATCAGAAAGGATGTGGAAAGATAGGAACTCTGATGCACTGTAGGTGGGACTGTAAAATGGTGCAACCACCCTGAAAGGCAGTTTGATGTTTCCTCAAAAAAAAAAAAAAAAAAAAAAAAAAAAAAAGAACATAGAAATTCCATATGACTCAGATATTCCACTTCTTGGAATATACTCTGAGAAAATTAGAACTGAGGCACAAACAGAGATTTGTACACCAATGTTAATAGCATCATTATTCAGCATCACAAGAATATGGAAACAGCCCAAATATCCCACCGTAATCAAATGGATTGAGAAATTATGGTACATTCACACAATGGAATACCACACAGCATGCAGGAGCAATGCTTTTGAAAATCACTAACTTGGGAGGGACTGGAAATCATTTTCCTAGTTAAATCAGCTCCATCAGGACAAATACTGTACTGTATAAGACCATTATTGTAGAAATAAAAAGATACTAGAAAAACATATATGAGAATCCTGGGTTGGGGAAAACAGAGGGGTGAGGATGAGGGTGTTAATCATAGGGTCACACAATTTAACTGATGTAGAGAGGAGTGGGTGAAGGAAATGGGAAAGATCCAGTGTGTAAAATGGATGTATTCAAACTTTGTAAGTGAATCAGTACAAAAGAAAAATGTAATACATAATAAAAGAAAGAAAATGGATGGATTAGACAGAGTCTCTGTGCCAAAAAGAATTGGCTGACACGGAATAAGTTAATGAAACAGCATATGATCAACAGGCAATGGTGGTGAAGAAGGAAATTCAAGCTACTATGAAGTAATAAGAAAAATTACCTTAGACATTGATGGTATACCAATTGACATATTTCAACAAAAAGATGCTGAGCTGGATGTGCTCATCAGTTGTGCCAAGAAATCCGGAGAACAACTACCTGGCCAACTACCTGGAAAAAATTTACACCTATTCCAAAAAAAGGTGATCAGACAGAGTGTGTGTATCAAATATATATTTTATATCATTATTTTTTTACCTTGCAGAAAATATTCTTTATTTACATCTTCTGTAACACATTTAGAAGATACTAATCTCATTATGTACCAAAAAAAACCCTTCAAAAATAATTCTGAAAAGCAGGAACTTGAATCTCTGCTTGAGTATTTTTAAGAGGTGTCACATCTGACAGCTCCATAGTAGGTTAGAAAAGGTATACACGATACTAATGAGAAGAACTAAGTAAGTATTTAATTAATACTACGACCCAGAATCTATGGTAGATGCTGGGACTTTATGACTGTGAATATTTCAAGTGTTTTTAGTTTTCACAGAGAAAGGAGATTCAGTTAATGAACATGGACAAAAATTCGAGATTTGAACTGAACATTTATTTTGGCAGTCTATTGTATAATCTTTGCCCATACCACAATTTAAACACTTAAATTCTTATATGTTCTCCCTTATTTAAGGTTTAACTTTACATTGAAAATGCTACACATTAGGACAGATGTACTTTAGTCTTCAAGATGACT
>NW_006399869.1:7025202-7027331 GCF_000299155.1 Elephantulus edwardii | reverse complement strand
TTTAGAGCGGGACATCATGCTGGGTAAAGTGGAGGGACAGCGCAGGAGGGGAAGACCCTCTATGAGGTGGATTGATTCAGTGACTGGGGTACTCGGGATGGGTTTGTCAGAGGCAATGAGATTGGTACAGGATAGAGCACGGTTTAGGGCTGTTGTACATAGCGTCGCTATGAGTCGCAAACGACTGGACGGCACATAACAACAACAGCAACAACAATCAGGATTGGAGGAAGATTCATAAATAACCTGCGTTATACACATGATACAACCCTACTTGCTGAAACTGAAAAGGTCCTAAGGCACTTGCTGTGGTCGATCAAAGACTTCATTATTATTTGAAAACCAACATCAAGAAAACAAAGATTCTAACCACTGGGCCAATTGACAGCATTATGATAGATAGTGAAGAGATTGAAATTGCTAACAGCTTCAGTTTACTTGGTTCCACAATAGAAACTCTTGGTACCAGCAGCCAGGAAATCACGAGATGAATTGCATTGGTAAAGTCCGCTGTCAGGGACCTCTCCAGAATACGGATGAGCAACAATCTGAGTATGCAGACTAAGGTGCACCTGATCCAGACCATAATCTTCACAATAGTTTGCTATGCATCAGAGAGCTTGGCAATGACTAGGGATGATAGAAAGAGAATTTGAGCTGTGGTGTTGGAGAAGATTGTTAAATATACCAAGATCTGCCGGGAAAATAAATACAACATGTTCATCCTAGGGATGGTGAAACCAGGCTGCTCCTTGGAGGCAAGGATTCTGAAGTTTCGTCTGACATACTTTGGGCATGTTGCAAGGGAGGACCGTTCTTAGAGAGGGACATCATGCTTGGAAGGGTGGAGGGATGAAGCGAGGGAGACCATTAATGAGATGGACTGATAAAGTGACTGGGGAAATGATAGCTGTGTCAGAGACAGTAAGATTGGCACAAGATAGAACAAGTTTCAGGGCTGTTGTACATAGGGTTACTATGAGTCACAAGCCACTCAACAGCACACAATAACAATCCATGTGACAGCAATCATATATATTTTGTTTCATTCATGTACATTGTGTTTTATACAATCATCCATATACATTAGTTTTATAGGATTAAATTCTGTTCATTGATGCCTTTCACATCAAAATCCCTTTGTCCTTTGCCTATACTTTTACCTTCTTCTCTATTCACTAAACTCTGCTGCCCTAGTGCTTTCTCCTTATTCCCTTCTTTCTCTCCCCTTCTCTTCTTCATCTTTTAAACAGTTATACATATCCTGTTCTTGTTTGCTAATTGTTATTGCTGTTTTGTTCTTACATTCTTCTCAGTTTGATCTCCCCTGTTCTGATCCTTTAGAGTGTCCATTGACACTTTAGAGTGTCCATTGACTATACATTCTATTTCTGCCTTTTCAAACCTCTCCAGCCTACACTTATCTTCTTATTTTCAATCTTAAGTAGTATTTATCTTTTTGTTACTGAGCTATTTGACTCTGTAAAATGTCCTCTAGACTTGCCGCTATTGTGTACTATTTTATAAACTTTTTGCTTCTCAATGCTGCATTATATTTCATTGAATGAATGGATCACAATTTCTCTATATTTCTTTTGTTGATGGACTTTTGGGCTGTTTTCCTTTTCTTGCTATTGTGACTAATCCTGGAATGAATTGAGGTATATATTTATATCTCCTTTTGTGTCTAATTTCCTTAGGATATATATTTTTAGTAGTGGAATAGCTGGCACGTTTTATATATTTCTATATTCATTTTTTTAGGAAAGACCAAAATACTTTCTAAATTGGTTGAGCCGTTTTCCTGTATGCCTGGAAGTGCTTGAGCGCTTCAATCTTCAAGATCTTCATCAAAATTTATTGTATGTTGTCCGGTTAAATTTTGCTATTGTTACTCTGTAATATGGTATCTCGTTGTTTAGGTTTGGATCTCTCTGAGTGCTAGTGATTTTGAACATTTCCTCATATGTGTGCCCATCTTGTAGTTATCAGTCTTTCTTTGTGGAGGCACTATAATAATATGAAATTTGATTATGAGTCCCTTATTTAGAATGTCTAAGAGTACTGGAGATGGATCGAACATGCAATCAAGATGCATTGATAATAATGGGTGACTGTAATGCAAAAGT
>NW_006399869.1:7020749-7022220 GCF_000299155.1 Elephantulus edwardii | reverse complement strand
ATACCAATTCATATGTTTATTTTATACAGTTCTCTCCCTCTTCTGTTTCAATGCCATGCACAGTATTTTATACCCTCTTCTCTTAGTTTCCCCTCAACCCCAATATCAGTCCTGTTCAATAACAGTGACATTATACAGCATTTGTCTTTTGTGACTGAAATATTTCACTCAGCATAATGTCCTCCATGGTTTTCCATTTTGTGTAATATTTCACGAGTTCTTTGTTTTTCAGTGCTGCTTGATATTCCATGGTGTAAATGTACCATAGCTTCTCTATCCATTCGTTTGTTGATGGGTATTTGGGCTATTTTCAACTCTTTGCTATTGTGAACAAAGCAGCAAAAACATGGGCACACAAATATCTGCTTGGTTGGCAGTTATGGTTTCTTCAGGGTGTATTCCCAGTAGTGGAACTGCTGAGTCAAAAGGTATTTCTATTTGCAACTTTTTGAGAAAGCATCATACAGCCTTCCATAATGGTTGCAACATTTTACACTCCCACCAACAGTGAATAAGAGTTCTAATCTCTTCACAACCGTGCCAACATTTGCTGCTGACTGCTCTGTTAAATTTTGCTATTCTTACTGGAGCGAGATAATATTTCATAGTTCTTTTGGTTTGCACCTGTCTCGGAACTAGAAATTTTGAACATTTCTTCATATGTTCGTTCACTATCTGAATGTCTCTTTGCTGGAGTGCCTACTCATGTCCTGTGCCCATTTTTCAATTGGGTTGTTTATCTTGTTGCGGAATTCAAGTATTCTATAAATTGTAGATGTAAGTCCTTTATCAGACATGTCATTGCCATTTTTTTCCCCAGCCTGTGGCTTCCCTTTTAACTCTGTTGGAGAAATTTTCGGATGTGCATAGGGATTTGAGTCTTAGAAGATCCCATTCATCTATTTTATCCTCTCCTGGCTGTAGGTTTTTCAGAATTCCTGTAAGACTGTTCAAGTTGTGGATTAGTATTTCTAGGGTTCTTCCAAGCTTTTCTCTCATGAAGTTTATATTCCTTGCTTTCAGTACTAGGCTATTGATCCACTATGACTTGGTTTTTTTGTGTATGGTCTGAGGTGCAGTTCTCATTCGAATTTTCTGCAGATAAATTTCCAATTTTGCCAACACCTTTTGTTAAAAACGCTGTCATTTCCCCACTTACCTGATTTCATCTCCTTGTCAAAAATCATTTGACTATGGTTGATTTCTAGGTCCTCAGTTCTATTCCATTGCTCTATGTGTCTGTTTTTGTACCAGGATCACACTGTCTTGATCACCATGGCAGTGTAGTAGGATTTAAAATCAGCAAGTGAGATGCCTCCTACCTTGTTTCTTTTTTTAAGGAGTGTTTTGCTTATTTGGGGCCTCTTTCCATTCCAAAAGAAATCGGAAATTGCTTTTTCCATCTCATTGAAGAATGGAATTGGTATTTGTATCAGGATTGCATTGAATGTGTAGATTGCCTTTGGTAGCA
>NW_006399869.1:7017413-7019639 GCF_000299155.1 Elephantulus edwardii | reverse complement strand
AAGTAGGGTGTGACTTTAAATGTATTTGTCCATTTCCTTTAGGTTTTCATATTTATTCTACAATATTTCATTGTTAACCATTTTATTTTAGTTGTGTTGAGACATTACATGTTTCATCTTTTATTTATGTCTTCTCCTTTTTTTGTTAGGTTTGATAGTGGTATTTTTTTTATCATTTGTTTTATTTTCTTTTTTACTTTTGTTGATTTTATTCACCTTTTCAAAGGGCCAACTCCTCTTTTTGGTGATGATTTCACTTGTTTTTCTGTTTTCTATTTCATTTATTTCTGTCATAATTTTTTTAATTTCAGGTTTTTATGAGGGCTTTCTTGCTGTTCTTTTTCAATTTGTTGGAGATGTTGAGTTAGAGTCTCAATGGTCTTTTTTCCCCTCTGCCTTTTAGTGTATTTGCTTATTGTTATAAATTGACATCTAATTACTGCTTTGACTGATTCCCAGAGATTTTGGTAAGTTGTATTTTCATTGTAATTTGTTTCAAGAATTTTTTTCCATTTTTTTTTATTTCTCCTAGTACCTACTCATTCAAGTAAGCTGTTGTTCATCTTCAAATGTATGTTTTGTTCTGTTTTTTCTTCTTTATCCTCTTGTTAGTAATTCCTAAATTTGTTGCATTGTGATCTGAGAAGATGCTTTACATTATTTCTATGCTTTTGAATTTATTGATGCTTGCGTTGTGTCCTAAACTGTGATATATTTTGAAGAATGTTCCATGCTCATTGGAGAAGAATGTATACTCTGCTTTTCTGGGGTGCATTGGCCTATAAATATCTATGAAATTGAGTTATTTTTCATTGTGGTTTAATTCTTCAGCATCTTTGTTGAGTTTCTTTCTGGAAGGTCTATCTTTTCTTGAGAGTGGTGTATTGAAGTCTTCAACTGCTATAGTTGTGTTTTATATCCATTATAAGTCTTTCCTTTGGTGCATAGATACTTATTATTGTTATATCTTCTTGTGCTATTGACCTCTTAATCATTATGTAGTGTCCTTCCTTGTCCTTTATGATAGTTTTCGCATTGAAATCTATTTTATTAGAAGTTAGTATCACCACTCCTGCTTTTTTCTGGTTGCCATTTCCTTGGTATATTTTTCCTACCCTTTTATTTTTAGTTTTTATTTCTCTTCATTTTCCAGGTGTGTCTCTTATAGACAGCATATTGATGGATTTTTTTTTATGTAATCTGCTACTCTTTTTTTCCTTCTTCTTCATTTGTGCCTTTAAACCATTCACATTCAGTGTGATTTATGAGAAGCAAGGTTTCATTGCTATCATTTTGTTGTGTTCTTTTTTGGTATTGCTGCTAGTTACTTTGGTTCATTCTGCTTTCAGTGGCACCTCTGTAAGAAGGACATCTCTCAGTGTTTCCTGAAATGCTCATCTTCTTTTTACAAACTCCCTCAGGTCCTGTTTTTCTGGGAATATCTTGATATCATGTTCATATTTGATGGAAAAATTTTCTGGGTATAATATTCTTGCTTGACCGTTATGTTCTTTGAATGATTACTATATGTCATTCCATTGTCTTCTTGCTCACATGGTTTCTGCTGAGAAATTGACACAATTTACTTTGCTCTTCCTTATAGGTTACTCTTGGTTTTTGCTTGGTGATTTTAGAATTCTATCCTTATTTTTGGTTTTTGCAAGTTTGACTAGGATATGTCTTGATGGTTTTCTTTTGTGGTCTAGTCTATATGATGTTCTCTCAGCTTCTTGAATATATATTCTCTCATTCTTTATTATGCCTGGGAAGCTTTCGTCTATTAATTCTTCCTCGACTTTTTTGGTGCATTTGTGTGCTTCTTCCTGTTCTAGTATTCTGATAATGCACATGTTTTTTCTCTTGATGGTGTACCACATTATTTTTAGGTTTTCTTCTTTTTCCTTCCTTTTTGATTCTGCTTTCTGTTCTAGCAGATCAGTAGTGACAATTCTACCTTCTATTTCACTGGTTCTGTGTTCCTTCTCTTCAACCCTGTTCATGTGAACCTCCTTCCTGTTGACAGCATCTGAACTTGGTCCTTGTATTTTGGATTGTAGTTTGTTGTTTTTATAGAGCCTCTAATGACTTGTTTGTTTTGTCTTCATTGTTTTGGATTGCCTTTTTTTTTTTAGTTTCTCCTGGTTTTTTGCCTTTGGTGGCCTGTAATTCTTCAAATTTGTCTTTCACCCATTGGAAATATTCAATCAGTTTCATCAGATTTTCTTG
>NW_006399869.1:7007881-7008921 GCF_000299155.1 Elephantulus edwardii | reverse complement strand
CAATGCGATTGGCACAGGATAGAGCAGGGTTTAGGGCTGTTGTACATAGGGTCGCTAAGAGTCGCAAATGACTTGATGGCACATAACAACAAGAACAACAACACAGCACTTATTCGTCAGGTTGATGTATTGACATAACTTTGGGTTGCTGTGATGTTGAAGTTATGCCTCTTGTATGTCAAATGTTATGGTGGTTACCCATGGTGGACGTGTTTTAGTCAAGCTCCCAAATCAAGAGAGACTAGGAAGCAGGATTGGTCATCTGCTCCTTAAAAACAGGCCTTTGAAAACCTTATGAACACTAGAGGAATGAGTATACCACCAGTAATGATCCTTTTATTTCAGTGTTCTGTAAATTAAATAACTAGAATCATGGAAAGACAATAGTCACTAAAAGGAAGGCTACTTAACATACTTTTCATAATTTTATCTAATGGGAATATAAGTGATGGTCCAATAAAGTTAAAGAATAAGTAAATAAATAATTAAATATATAAAACAAATGAGAGTAGGTTACTCATTTTTACTATATGGAGTGCTTGTAGGTATTCCAGCCACAAACATTTCAGTTGATAGCTAAATACATAATGTACTAGGTTATTCATGAAACGTAAAAGGCCTTTAGAAATGTAAAATGGTTGTTCTATTAGTACATGTACTTACTATTCTTGAAAACTGTTATTGTGTTATTTTATAATTTGCTTCATCCACTACTCTTCTGTTAACTTTTTTTTGTTTGTTTGTTTGTTTTCCTTCCATTAACTGTCAAGTTCTAGAAAGCGGCTATTTTTTTTATACTATGAAAGAAAATAACATTGTATATAATTTGTGTTTATGTGACAATGGTTCTGTAATTTTTAAATTATAGAATGGGAATTCCAGAACACTTGATCATACTAATGCGAAATTATACTTGAACCAAGAGGTAGTCATCAGAACAGAGCAAGGAAACACTGCATGGTTCAAAATTGGGAAGGGCATATGCCAGGTATGTGTCCTATCTCAATACCTTTTAAACCTGTATGCAGAACAGATCATCC
>NW_006399869.1:6994852-7007781 GCF_000299155.1 Elephantulus edwardii | reverse complement strand
CTCATTGGAGAAGAATGTATACTCTGCTTTTCTGGGGTGCATTGGCCTATAAATATCTATGAAATTGAGTTATTTTTCATTGTGGTTTAATTCTTCAGCATCTTTGTTGAGTTTCTTTCTGGAAGGTCTATCTTTTCTTGAGAGTGGTGTATTGAAGTCTTCAACTGCTATAGTTGTGTTTTATATCCATTATAAGTCTTTCCTTTGGTGCATAGATACTTATTATTGTTATATCTTCTTGTGCTATTGACCTCTTAATCATTATGTAGTGTCCTTCCTTGTCCTTTATGATAGTTTTCGCATTGAAATCTATTTTATTAGAAGTTAGTATCACCACTCCTGCTTTTTTCTGGTTGCCATTTCCTTGGTATATTTTTCCTACCCTTTTATTTTTAGTTTTTATTTCTCTTCATTTTCCAGGTGTGTCTCTTATAGACAGCATATTGATGGATTTTTTTTTATGTAATCTGCTACTCTTTTTTTCCTTCTTCTTCATTTGTGCCTTTAAACCATTCACATTCAGTGTGATTTATGAGAAGCAAGGTTTCATTGCTATCATTTTGTTGTGTTCTTTTTTGGTATTGCTGCTAGTTACTTTGGTTCATTCTGCTTTCAGTGGCACCTCTGTAAGAAGGACATCTCTCAGTGTTTCCTGAAATGCTCATCTTCTTTTTACAAACTCCCTCAGGTCCTGTTTTTCTGGGAATATCTTGATATCATGTTCATATTTGATGGAAAAATTTTCTGGGTATAATATTCTTGCTTGACCGTTATGTTCTTTGAATGATTACTATATGTCATTCCATTGTCTTCTTGCTCACATGGTTTCTGCTGAGAAATTGACACAATTTACTTTGCTCTTCCTTATAGGTTACTCTTGGTTTTTGCTTGGTGATTTTAGAATTCTATCCTTATTTTTGGTTTTTGCAAGTTTGACTAGGATATGTCTTGATGGTTTTCTTTTGTGGTCTAGTCTATATGATGTTCTCTCAGCTTCTTGAATATATATTCTCTCATTCTTTATTATGCCTGGGAAGCTTTCGTCTATTAATTCTTCCTCGACTTTTTTGGTGCATTTGTGTGCTTCTTCCTGTTCTAGTATTCTGATAATGCACATGTTTTTTCTCTTGATGGTGTACCACATTATTTTTAGGTTTTCTTCTTTTTCCTTCCTTTTTGATTCTGCTTTCTGTTCTAGCAGATCAGTAGTGACAATTCTACCTTCTATTTCACTGGTTCTGTGTTCCTTCTCTTCAACCCTGTTCATGTGAACCTCCTTCCTGTTGACAGCATCTGAACTTGGTCCTTGTATTTTGGATTGTAGTTTGTTGTTTTTATAGAGCCTCTAATGACTTGTTTGTTTTGTCTTCATTGTTTTGGATTGCCTTTTTTTTTTTAGTTTCTCCTGGTTTTTTGCCTTTGGTGGCCTGTAATTCTTCAAATTTGTCTTTCACCCATTGGAAATATTCAATCAGTTTCATCAGATTTTCTTGCTTCAGGAAATCCTTTGATACTCTGTCACTTTTTGGAGTAACATCTTGCTTTGGGCTTGTGTAGGTGTGTAATAGCCGGCTTCTTATGTGACATAGCTGTTGTAGAGTTTTTCATGTCTGAGGCAATATAAGGTTCTTGATCTGAAGTCAACAATCCAGAAGAGGTTGGGGCAGCTATCCTGCTTGGGTCAAAATACATGTAGCAAAAGTGAGTAGCAACATTGGATCTGTTGGTCATTTTTCTAATTGGGTAAATGTCTTTCATCTGTTCTTTTCTGTAAAATGCTTGTCTGTCAGATACTATTATTTAAAAAAGCAAACAAACACACAAATTAAGACAAACTAAGAAGAAGAATTGGCCATTCACTTCTGAAAAAACAGACCTTCAAAAATCCTATGTACAATAGAGCACACTTAGACTAGCAGGCATGGCAATTGAGACTGAGATCTTAGAAATGGAAACAAAAAGAAGGAGGAACAAATATAAGTAAACACTAGTGACTGGAATTTGGAATGTTAAAAGCATGAATATAGGAAAATTGGACATTGTTAAGAAAGAAATGGAACACAGAAATATTGACATACTAGGTATTGACAAAATGAGATGGCTTGGCATGGGACATTTTGAATCAGATGATCATATGATCTACTATGCCAGGGATGAAAAAGTAAGAAAAACTGGGGTTGGTTTCATAATTAAAATATTATTTCTAGATCCATCATGAAATATAATGTGGTGAGTGACAGGTTACTATCCATATAAGGAAGTCCAGTGAATACCACTATCCTTCAAATATATGCACCAATAAGTAGATCCAAAGAGGAGGAAATGGAAGATTCCTACCAACTTTTGCAATCAGAAATCAATCAAACATGCACTCAAGATGCATTGAAAATAATGGGTGACTAGAATCTATACGTTGTTAACAGGGAGGAAGGATCAGTATCTGGAAAACATGGACTCAATGACAAAAATGAGGATGGCGATAAGAATGATAGAATTCTGCACATCCAATGATTTATTCATTGCAAATATCTTTTGTAAGAAACACAAACACAGATTTTGCACATGGATTTCACCTGATGGTATGCATAGGAATCAAAGTTATTACATTTGTGGAAAGAATCTCTGGAGAAGCTCAAAATCAGCTGTGAAAACCAGGCCAGGTGCTGATTGTAAGATAGACCACCAAATACTCATATTCAAGCTGAAGTTGAAGAAAATTAAATCAAAATCACAGGAACCAAGATTTGACCTTAATTCTGTCCCACTCAAATTTCAAACCCATCTCAGGAACAGGTTCGAAGCCTTGAACACCAATCAGCGTAGACCAAATGAGCTATGGGTGGAATCAAGAATATTTTTCATTAAGAATGCAAAAGATCATTACAAAGGCTGAAGAGGAAGAAAAGACCAAGATAAATATCAGATGAGACTTTGAACATTGGGAAGCCAAAGCTAAAGGAAGAAATGAAGAAATCAAAGAGCTGAACAGAAAATTTCAAAGAGCAGCTCAAGATGACAAAGTGACATACTATAATGAAATATGTAGAGAACTGGAGTCAGAAAATCAAAAGGGCCAGACTCACTCATTGTTTCTTAAGCTGAAGGATTTGAAAAACAAATTCAAGCCATTAAGTGGCAATACTTAAGGATACTAAAGTCTAGAATGTTGAATTTTATATGTTTCATCTAATTTTTTACAACTTCCAGTTTTTCTACATTCATATTTTATACATTTCATGTACCATGCACTAAATAATTCTTTCAGCTGTTTTTCCTTAATTTAAATGACTTCCAATCTGGGATCTAGCTGTAATAATATATTCCTCTGTTGTTTATAGGATTTTTTTAAAAAAGTTCTGAGTCTCAAATATTTTAATCTTCTTGTTAGATGGAACAAGTCTATGAAAAGGACATAATGCTTGGAAAGTCGGAAATTCAATGAAGGATAGAAGACCCTCAAAGAAATGAATTAACATAGTGACTGAAAAAATAGGTTCAAGTATCTCAGAGATGATAGGGTTCAGATCCAGTTTCATAGTATTGCCATGAGTGATAGTCAATTCTATGGCACCTAACAAAATAACAACACGACTCAAGTGCTCATTTAGTTGATTCCATATATATATTCTATGGCATTATTGTTGTCAATATGTACCATCCAGTCACCTGCAACTCATAACAACCCTGTGTAAAATGGCTCTGAAGCCTCCTTTGTTCTGAGCCAGTGTCATTGACTTCAACACACCTGCTCGTATTACCCCAGTTACATATAAATCTATGTCATATGTGGTCTTCCTCTCCTTAGCTGTCCCTCCACATTTCTGAACATGGGATTCTTTTTCAAGGACCTGTCTCTCCTGACTAAGTGCCCAAAATATGTGAAACAAGCTTCAGAATCTTAGACTCTGAGGAGAAACTTGGCTTCATCCTCTCTAAGACAGACCTATTTATTTTTTTGATGGTCCACGGTATGTTTAAGACTCTCTTCAGTACCACATACCACATTCCACTTGAGCATATTTTTATGTTACTATGACAATTAATCTAGTTATTAGTCTCCCCATCTTATATTTACCCTCCACCTTTCTAAGCATTATATCTTTCTATTCATCCCAACACCAATCTGACCATTCTGTTGCAATTATGTGCTGTTGAATCACGTGAGACCCATAGTGACCCTATGTACAGCATCTCTGAACACTTCTCTGGCCTGAGCCAGTCTCACTAACTCCAACACACCAACTCTCATTGCCCCAGTTAGTGTATCAATCCCCCTTATTTGAAGTCTTCCTATCCCGAGCTATCCCTCCACCGTTCCAGGAAAAAAATTGGTTTCACCCTATCCAAGACAGACCTATTTGTTTTCTTGGCAGTCGATGGTATGTTCAAGACTCTTCTCCAGCACCACAACTCCAAGGCATCTCTTTTTCTTCTGTCATCCTTAGTCATTGTTCAACTCTCTGTCATATAGCAAGTAATTGTGAAGAACATGGCCTGTATTAAGTGCACCGTAATCTCTAGTCTGAAATCATTGTTTTTCTATACTCTGGAGAGGTCCCTGACAGCAGCTTTTCCAAATCCAATTTATCTTTTGGATTTCACGACTGCTGGTATTAAGAATGTTAATTGTGGAGCCAAGAAAGCTATACTTGTTAACAAGCTTAATCTCTTTTTCTCCAATAGCTCATAAACAAAGCAGAACCATATTAGGGACATCAAAAGGTTATAGATTGGTTTAGTAGCATAATATATTATATCATGAGTTGTTTAAGAAAAGGAATGAGAGAGATGCTTGTGGGTTTAGGTGAGTAGAAGGGGCTAAAACACATGCACTAAAGAAAGGATCCAACAAAGAATCTGTTAGTTGAATAATGTGCAAGAGTCCTCATCTGCTCCTTTTGAGTAAAATATTTGTCTGTCAAATATCGTTCCAAAAATCATCATCTGGACATCTATATCTCAAATAATAAGACTTCCAAAACCATATGAATATAGCGCACATGTATATTACACTAACCTATATGGCACCAGTGGCTGAGATTTCGTACTGGGAGTTATAAAAGAGAAGAAATAGTTGCAATCAGACACTAGAGATTGTAACATGTAATGTACAAAGTAGGAATGTAGGGAAAATGGACATTTTTAAAGAAGAAATGGAAATGCTCGGCATTGGTGAGCTGAGATGGATTGGCATGAGACATATTAAATCAGAAAATCATATAATCTATTAAGCCAGTGTAATATTAGCTTAAAAGTTGGTTTTGGTTGTTGTTGTTGTTTTTGGTTTGGTTTTTTTTTTTCCCTCCCATTGGTGAGCCCCCACAGGTCTCCAGCTACCTTTACTGCAGACACTTGGTCTTGCAAATCTGAATCAACTGTGGGACTAGAATAAGAAAAAGAATGCTTCATACAGAATGAGAAACAAGACTTGAGAGGAGCAAGATTTGTGGTGGCAAGAATTGACGGAGACTGGAGCAGATCCTGTCAGTGAGACATTAATAATGATGTTGGAGAGACTGTGGAGTTGATGTCCAGAAACTGTGGCAAGATGGAAGCAGAGAAACCATGACATTAAGGCCACTGTTAAAGGTTTTTGCTGTTCTTACCAGATACTTGAAGCAGAAGCTGACTTATAACTTGCTAGATGCTTTTTTTGCTTAGAAGAAACCTTACTACATGTTTTGGATTGCACTGCTGAACTGAAATTGAATTCTGGACAATTGAGAAATGGTGCCTTGGGACTGTTGGGATAAAATTTGCATTTATACTGGTATTCTTTGCCTCCTCCACTTTCCAACTTCCTTCCCTTATAAACCCCAGTGTTGGTATAGTAGCCATGCATCAGCAACAAATAAATGAACTTCACATTTTTGGTGTGGCTCTAGAAGACACCATATGGTTTGGGCTATGTGCTCTTTATCTGTTTTCTATTCTGAAGCAGTTCTATTCTTATTCCCACTGACCTTTCAGAGAAATGGTTGGCCCTGTGCCCCCATGTCCCATTTCCTCCTTTTTAGATGGTCAGAAATGAGAAAGTGAGGAAAAAATGGGGTTACATTCATAGCAAAAACAGACTATTTCTAGATCCATCCTGAAATACAATGTTGTGAGTAACAGAATAATATCCATACACATACAAGGAAGATCTGTTAATACCATTATCATTCAGATATATACACTAATAATCAGAGCCAAAGAGGAGGAAATAGAAAATTTCTACCAAGCTCTGTAGTTGAAAAGCAATCAAACATACAACCAAGATTCATTAAAAAAAATTCTGATGAATGCAAAAGTTGGGAACAAGGTAGAAGGATCAGTAGTCAGAACACAGGGACTTTGTGACAGAAATGAGGTTTAATTGCAAATACCAGAAAAGGTGACTATACACATGGAACTTACCTGATGGACTATCCAGGAATCAGATGGATCACATCTGTGGAAAGAATCACTGGAGAAGTTCTATATTAGCTGCAAAAAGTAGGCCAGGTGCTAATTGTAGGAAAGATTATCAACTACTCTTAGCAATGCCAATACGAAGCTAAAGAAAATGAAAACACCTCAACAAGAATAAAAATTTGAACTTGAGTCTCTCCCACCTGAATTTAAAACTATCTGAAGAACAGGTTTGAGGCATTGAACACTAATGAACAAAGACTAAATGAGCTGTGAGAGGATAATAAAAAATACAATTTATGAAAAATGAAAAAGGTCACTACAAAGACAGGAGGAAGAAAAGATTGAGACAGACATCAGAAGAGACTGAGAATATTGCACTAGAATACAGGGAAGCCAAAGTAAAGGAAAGAAATCAGGAAGTTAAGGTGCTTAACAGAATATTTCAAAAAGCAGCTCAGGAAGACAAAGCAAAATATTATAATGAAATATACGAAGAGCTGGAGTCAGAAAATGAAAAGGGCCAGATTTAGTATTTCTCAAGTTGAAGGAACTGAAGGACAAATCCCAGCCTCAATTACATTCATACAATAAAATACTATGCAACATACAGGAGCAATGAGTTTGTAAATTACAACCTAACTTGGGAGTAACTGGAGAGCATTATACTGAGTGAACTAACTCAGTCCCACAAGGACATATAAAAAATCATTACTGGGAAATGACTATGAGCATCCAAAGCAGGGAGAAGGGTGAAAATAGAAGGGTGAATATGGGGGGGGGTATTAATCATAGTGCTGCACAACTTAATGGGTTGGGGGAGTGAAGGAAATAGGAAGGATCTTTTGTGAAAAATGATGTATTCAAACTTCGTAAGCAAATCAGAATAATATTTTTTTTAATTTCCAGCCTCAAGTCTCAATATTAAAAAATGTAATAGGCATAATATTGAAGGATCCAGGAAGCATTAAAAGAAGATAGAGGGAGTACAGAGTCATAAAAATAATTGGCTGGCACAAAGAATTTCGTGAAACAACATATGACCAAGAGATAATGGTGGTGAATGGAGGAAGTTCAAGCTGTTATGAATGAATTGGCAAAAAATACAAGGCCCTAGGAATTGATGACATATCACTTGATATATTTCAACAAACAGGTATAGCCCTAAATGTGCTCACCATATTGGTCCAAGAATTCTGGAGGACAACTACTGGTCAACTGACTGGCAGAGATCCATACTCCTATTAAAAAAATAAGGTGATACAACAAGTTTGGAAATTATTGAACAATATCACTAATACTACACACAAAAAAAACCTGCTGAAAATTATTTAAAGATGGTTAGAATAGTTTGTTGACAGAAAAGTGCCAGTGACACAGTCTGGTTCTAGAGGAGGTTTTGGCACTCTGGACATTATGGCTAATGTCAGGTGGATCTTGGCTGAAAGCAAAGAATAACAGAACATGGCCTATTTTTGTTATATTGACTATGCAAAGGCATTTCACTGATTGGATACCACAAATTGTGGCTAACATGGGAATTCCAGAACACTTGATTGTGCTTATGCTAAATCTATACTTAGATCAGTAAGCAATTATCAGAACAGAGCAAGGAAACTGCATAGTTCAAAATTAGGACAGAATTGTTTAAGAGATATGTCCTTTCTCCACAACTTTTCAATCTACATGTTAAACTGATAGTGTGGGATAATGAGGAGAAATGTGGCTCCTGGATTGGAGGAAAACTCATCAACAACCTGCTCTATGCAGTGAACACCACCTTGCTTTCTGAAAGAGAGGACATGAAGCATTTACTTCAGAAGGTCAAAGCTTGTACTCCTCTATATGCATTGCAATTAGACATCAAGAAAACAAAGATTCTCACAATTGAGACAATTGGCAGCACCAAGGAGTTGAAGAAGAGATTGAGACTGTTAATTTCATCTTGCTTGGATTCACAATCAACGTTTTTGGTACCATTAGTCAGGAAATCAAAAGACAAATTCCATCGGGAAAGTCTACTCTCAGGGACCTTTCCAGAATGTTGAAGAACAATGATATTAGTCTAGAGACCAATGCGTGCCTGATCCAGGCCATAGTCTTCACAGTTACTTTCTGTGAATCAGAGAGCTGCAAAATGACTAAGGGTGACAGGGGAAGAATCTATGCTTTCTTGGTTTTATGCTGAAAAAAAGTATTAAACATAGCCTGGACTGCCAAGAGAACAAATAGGTCTGTTTTGGAGAGGGTGAAACCAGGTTGCTTCTTGGAGACAAGGATTTTTGAACTCTGTCCCATATACTTTTGTCATGTTCCTAGTAGAGACCAGTCTTTGGAGAAGGACATCATGCTTGGAAGGGTGGAGTGTCAGTACAAGAGAAGAACACACACTGGATGAGCTGGATTAACACTGGTGTAATAGGAATGATTATGTCAGGGACAGTGAGGTTAACTCAGAACAGAGCAAGGTTCAAGGCTCCTTTTCATAGGGTAATGATAATTTACAGTAGACTAGACAGTACATAACAACAGTGTCAAGAAGAATACAATCACTCAGTTGTAACTGCTGACATGTGCTTGCAGGCCCTTCAGCCTTGAACTTCACCATGGCTATAAGGTAGTATTGCAAAGTCTAGTTCTGTCAATTATACAGTTGTCCAACAAATTTTGGCAAAGATTAGCTTTGATTCTGGTGGGGTAGCAATCCTAAGGTACACCCTTGTCTCATGTCCTATCTTATGCAGACACTATTGCTCGTGTAAGCTCTGACCTGGTTAGCATGTTGGATATGGATATATTGCACTGTCTTGCTGCTTCTTTATTAATGATTATGAGGTTCTACAATTCTGCTGCTGGATCTTTTCAATTTAATGATGAGACTATCAATCTCAGTGTTGTAAGGTTAACACACCCTATTTGTGTACTCAAATCCATCAATGTGACCAAGTCAAACTCTCTGGCCATTTTGAACAATAATTCCTTAACACCACAGCATCTTAGTTAGTGGTCTGTCAATTCCTGGATCCTTCACCAAACATTTTTTCTCCAGTGCCTCTTTTGCAGCTTGGACTGCTTCCTTTTTTGTTGTTGATATATTATTGTTAGATGTCCTCCTGTCTAGTATGGCCAGTAGCAGCCCTAAGAATATCAGATCTGATCCCTATCCTGTATCCTAACCTGTGTCATCCTCACACATCCTGACTCACTAGATTCCATTGCAGTAGTCCCTGTATCAATCCACTTGGTTGAAGGTCTTTCTCTCTTTTGTTGACCTCTTTACTTTAAAAGTATGAAACTCTCTTATTGGACTAGGCTGTCCTAGCTGATTGCCCAAAGTATGTGAGACGAAGCTGTATTATACTATCTTTGCCTCTAAAGAGTATTCTGTTGTACTTTCTCTGAGACATATTTGTTTGTTTTGGCAGTCTATGGATATTAGTACTCTTCGCCAACACAACAGCCCAAAGGCATGAATTCTTCTGCTGTCATTCATTGTCCAACTTTCAGATGCAAAAGTGATTGCAAAAACCATGACTGATTATTAATCACATGTTATTCTGGAAATGATAGCACCTTGACCAATTTTCTCTGACACAGTGCCTCTGTGTCTTCTTCCCATCTTATTTTGATGATTTCTTCATTTTTCAATGTTTTGCCTATATTATCCTTCACTTTTACAATTTGAGGGGTTTTTTCTTTAGCCCTTCAGCTTAAAAAAATCAATATACATATTGCAATAGTGAAGTATTCTCTGGGCAAAAGATTGAGCAATGCAGGAGACATCAGCATTTCTTCTGTTATCTTTAGCCACTGTCCAATTTTCAGATTCACAGCAAGAAATTGAGAAGGCCATGGTTTGTATCAGGCACACCTTAGTCTTCAGATTGACATCATTACTCTTAAGTGTTATGGAGAGATTAATGATAGCAGATTTTCCCAATATGAATAATCTCTTGAATTTTTTATTACTGGTTCCAAGGATATTGATTGTGTATTCAAGGAAGATGAAATCATTCCTCCCTCTATCATGGTATGTCTATTGGTCTGGTGGTGCAGATTTTTTTTTCTTGATGTTGAGATGTAATGTATATATATTGAAGTTACAGTCTTTCCTCTTCTGCAACAAATGCTTCTAGTTCTTACTTTCAACAAGCAAAGTTAGTCATCTACATAAAGCACGTAGTTGATGAGTTCCACCATACTGATGTCACATTCTTCTTCATAAAGTCTGGCTTCTCAAGTGATTTGCTCAGCATAAGATTGACAAGGTAGGGAGAAAGGACCTACCCTGACACACAACTTTTGCAATTATAAACCATTCAGTATTCTCTTGTTCTGTTTGGAAAACATCTTCTTGCTTTAGGTAGAGTTTTCACATGAGCACAATTAAGTTTTCTGGGATCCTCATTTTTCTCAATGTTAGTCATAATTTGTTTTGGCACACATAGCTAGAAATAAACTTCTGAGTTTCAGTTTATTTACATCTTGCTGGTTATTGCAGCTGGCATCACATCATTATCAAGTCATCCTTCCAAAAAGCATAAAAATGTAATTTCTATTTCCAACTTTCATCTTATTATCTTCTTAGTTTTGTTACAGTCTAATGACTATGAAATTAATTATTCATTTTTATAAGCTTTACAGAAGTAGCATTTACAGATAACGCTATCACTTAATTTTAAGTATTTCAATAGGTGAATTTTGATAAACCCATACCTTAGCCTGACTATTACTAAATTCATGAGATAGAACATTTTCATTATCACAAAATTTTTACTTTCAGCTGTTTGCCTTGGTACGTTCTTCCCACAGTAGTCTATAGCAAGTACTGAGGAGTCAAGTTGAGGTTTCCTCCCTCTTCCATACTTGTTATCCTTGTTGTTAAGTGCTTTCGAGTCATGGGCGACTCCTAGCAACCCTATGAACAAAAGACCTGAGCATTTGTATAACTTTCTTTGTTTCTCCAAGTTCATAGGGTTTCCAGAGGCAAGGTATTTCAGGAGTGGATGGCACTCCTTGCTTCCAAGCTTGTTTTAATTGGGGAGCTTCACCAAAAACTGTCTAGGATGGGTAACCAGTCTCGCATTTGGCACATCATGGTCACAGTGTTCAGCGATACAGCCACCACAAGTTACTTCTGTACAGCAAATCAACAGACTAGTGCTATACCACCTGAAAGAATGTTTGACCAAATTCCAGCACGCCCACATGATTGTGAACTGTTAGCAGAAACCTCAGTTCATCTGGAAAATCCCATCGGCTGACACCCATTTGGGACAAAAAAAGCCATAAGAGCCTCACACATTTCATAAGTGTGCCTCCTCAATATGCGAGAGGTAAACTATTAAAAAAAATAAAAAAGCTGGCAATGGCATATTATGTGCCTCTGTTTGTTTGTTGTATAATGATAGCTTATCTACCACAGTGATGCTGGAAGCTATGACATCTATAGGGTCACTGGTAATGGACAAGTTTAAGCAGAAATTCCAGATTAAATAGGTTGGGAAGGAAAGCCTCGAAATATACTTTTAAAAGTCCTGTGGATCATTAGACTATTATAGGAGACATTGTATATGTCATTAGACATATTGTATTTAGTAAAGTACAGGCTCAGAAAAGCCAAGGAAAATTGTAAATGAGACATATTGAGGAAGTGATTGCAACGAAATCCACACAACAGTCATAAAAATGGTGACCTACTGGGAAAACTTGCATTCTATTGTACATCTAGAATCTACCCAATGATGACTAAAATAACACCAGTTGTTATTGTTGCTGTTGTTAGATGCTATCAAGTTGAGCATGACTCATAGTAACCCTATGAACAACAGATCTGAACCCTATTCTATCTTGTGCAGTCTTCACACTTCCTGATACACTAGAGTCCATTGCAGCAGTCACCATGTCAATCCACCTGATTAAGGGTCTTCCTCTTTTTCTGACCCTCCACCCTTCCAAGCATCATGCCCATCATGACTTTGTATTTAAATGTTGGTTGAGTCCTGCCTACAAGTCTCCAACTTGTAGCCTCCTGTGTGAAGCAGTGGATTCTGGAAAATGGATTGTTTTGATTCAATTGACAGTCAAGTATAAACTGCTTGGTAGTTTTTTATATAGCTAACAATCAGGTGTAAGTTGATTTTGTTTTGATTTAGTTAACACTCAAGTGTGGGCAGGAAGGGTCTTTTTAAAATCAATCAGGACCTGAGGGGTAGGCCTTTGAATTTAAATTTTGGTTGAGCCCAAGGGCCACAGTCCAAAGAAGACTAATTTGCTGTTAAGAGTTATAAACTGCATTGGTAGTTTGTTGTGTTTGGGGTGAACATTTTTCTAAGTAGTACAGCACTAATGCGAAACCTATACTTGGACCAAGAGGCAGTTGTCAGAACAAAGCAGGGTAACACTGCATGGTTCAAAATTGGGAAGGGTGTACGCCAGGCATGTGTCCTGTCTCCATACCTTTTCAACCTGTATGCAGAGCAGATTATCCGAGAGGCTCGGCTCTATGAGGAGAAGTGTGGCGTTAGGATTGGTGG
>NW_006399869.1:6980034-6992572 GCF_000299155.1 Elephantulus edwardii | reverse complement strand
GCGCAGGAGGGGAAGGCCCTCTGGGAGGTGGATTGATTTCGTGATTGGGACAATCAGGATGAGTGTGTCGGGGACAATGAGATTGGCACAGGACAGAGTGGAGTTTAGGGCTGTTGTACATAGGGTTGCTATGAGTCGCAAACGACTCGACGGCACATTACAACAACAGCCATCTAATTATTGAATAACCTTGGATATTTATTGAGTTATTGTTTTCCATGTATATTTATAAACATTTTTTCCATGGTTATTGGTAGGCAAAGTCGTTTTATCTTTTCCCATTTATACTTTTCACTCAAACTAACAAGTTTTATATTACTGCCCTGCCTGATACTTCAAGTCTTAAAACAATCGTCCTTAAGGTAGTTTTGTGACTGTATGCCACAGATTGTACCCTCAATCAAGGATTTAGTTTTGATTATATTTTTAATGTTTTAAGGGAGAGTGCTTTAATTTATTAGTAAAGAACTACCACACAATATAACAAATTCACACACATATTATTTGTGTAAAAGAGTTTGTTAAAAAGTATTCCCTTCATGCATATTTATTTTTATTTTACACAAGGGGACAATTCAATTGTTTTTTTCCATAACAGATATTTTTACTGAGGATTGGCAAATCATAAACTATTTGTGATTTATGGACCTTATGAAAAGAAATGCAGATAATTTTAAGCATTTCAAAGAAACTATTTTTTCATTACAAAGAAGCATTTAAAATAGATACCTGATGTTTCTGTATATGTATATATAAGATGCACACACAATCTTTTTAGTCTTTATTTTAATTTTAGAACTCTTCAGTCAGTTAACATGCAAAAACATTTGACTATGTGGATTACAATAGATTGTGCCTAATGAAGAATAAGGATCCCAAAACATTTGATTGGACTTATATGAAACTTATACCTAAACCAGGAAGCTGTCATGCAAAATCAAGAAAGGAGTGTGTAAGGTAGGTATCCTTTCTCCGTATATTTTTAGTTTATATGTAGAACAGATCACTAGGGAGGCTGTAATTTATGAAGGAGTATGTGACATCAGGATTGGAAGAAGACTCTTCAAAAGCCTGTGTTGTACTGATGACATAATTTTTTCTCACCAAAACAGAGGAAGACTTGAGGCATTTACTACAGAAGATCAAGGACTGCAGACCTCAGTATGGATTGCATCTCAACATCAAGAAAATATAGGTTCATCCTACTGGGTGAATTGGCAACATTTAGATAGATAGAGAACAGATTAAGATTGATTACAAATTAACCTTAACTCAGTTTCACAATCAACACTCTTTGGCATCAGCAGTCTAGTGAAGTCTGCTGTCAGGGACCTCTCTAGAGTGTTAAAGAGCAATGGTGTCAGTCTGGAAGCTAAGGCGCACCTGATTTATGCTACTGTCTAACTTTTTGCTATGCATCTGAGAGTTGGACGATGACTAAGGATGACAGAAGAACAATTGATGCCTTTGAGATGTGCTGCTGGAGAAGAGTATTGAACATGTCATGGACGTTCAAGAACACAAACAGTTCTGTCCTAGAAACGATAAAACCAGGTTGTTCCTTGAAGCAAAGGATTTTGAAACTCCATCTTACATACTTTGAACATTTGTCAAGTGGACCAGTCCTTGGAGAAGGACAGCATGCTTGGATGGGTAGATGTTCAGCTTAAGAGAAAAACACACTTGATGAGTTAAATTGACACAGTAACTGGAGTAATAGGAGTGAATGTGCCAGAGATGGTGAGATTGGCTCAGGATAGGTCATGGTTCAGGACTAATATTCATAGAGTAGCTTTGATGTTAGTCAACTTGACAGCACATAATAACAATCTGGAAGCGCTGGCAGTCTCAGCGTAAAGTGCTGCAATTCCAACTTACATGCACATGAGCCAACCAGATGGTGCTCAGGAGAAAGATGGGCAATAATCTCTGAGATTTATAACCTCTGCAAACCTGATGTCAAGATTCAATTCTAAAACAATGAACATGTATAATCTATGTATTACCTTTGTAACGTGCCATAATCATATCTTATTTTTGCAAATAAACTTAAAAAACATATACATAAATATACAGTACCTCTAGGGTGATTTTTCTTAAAAAAATTAATTACAACAAACTTTTCCTTTGACTTATTTGTTGCTAACACACCAGGTCCAACTTGTGTTTGAATCTCCAGTGGATTTTCAGAGGCCATAAATTACACTTTTGTCCCATGGAGCAACAGAGAGATTTGAACCACCAGAAAAATGCGGCCTTTGGGTTAACAGTATTACTCCTTATGGACGAGGCAAGGCAGCTCTCATCACAGTGGCCTTATATATCCCCTTTTCTTTCTCTTTGTTATTAAACTGTAAGTATTAGGGCATCTTTAGCACATTCCTCTACTTTAAAGAGAGATCGGTCCTTGGAGAAGAACATCATGCTTGGGATGGTGGAGGGACAGCGCAGGAGGGGAAGGCCCTCTATGAGGTGGATTGATTCAGGGACTGGAGTAATTGGGATGTGAGTGTCAGAGACGGTGCGATTGGCAGAGAACAGAGCAGTTTGGGGCTGTTGTACATAGGGTCTCTATGAGTTGCAAGCGCCTTGACGGCACATAACAACAACATATGCAAAGGATAAGACAGATACACTTTGAAATGTCCACAAAAATATTGTACATTGATAAAATTTTTCTATTTACCTTCTATTGATAAGTGTAATGTTCAATTATACTTTAGAAATTGTATGTTCTTTGTGCATACATAATACATATGGTGGCATAATGAATAATTTTATATGAAAATACATGTGAACAAAATAAATTGTTAAAGGTAATCAACAATTGAGGAGCATATGTTTTAATTATCTTTACAACTAAATTTCATGCAGGTAAACAACAAAAAAATAGGTTAGGATTTTGTCATATTATATGATAAATACATACTATGCCACGGTATAATTTCACAGTTAGTACCCAGTCCACATTTAATTTAATATAGCACATAAAATGTTAGTATAATGAGATTAATGATTAATGTTGTAGTTGTTGTTATGTGACATCGAACTGCCTGCAATATATAACGACTTTGTGTACAACAGCTCTAAAGACTGCCCTGTACTGAGCCAGTTTCACTGACCCCGACTCACCTACCCCCATTGCCCTAGTTACTGATATCAAGCCATCTCATATGGAGTCTTCCTCTATTGCGCTATCCTTCCACCCTTCCAAGCATGATGTCCTTCACCAAGGAGCGCTCAAGGCCATGTGCCCAAAATATGCAAGACAGAGCTTCAAAATCCTAGCCTCCAAAGGGAAACATGGTTTCACCATTTCCAAGACGGACTTATTTGTTTTCTTGACGGTCCATGATTAATAAGATATATTATTCTGAAGGCTACAAATATTTCCTCTGAACCTTCCTTTGTTGAGAAAAACTTGGAAATTTCATACCCCTGTCTTTCATTCATACAGGTGTTAAATCTGCTTTTCCTGTTCCAACCTCCATATCTAAGATTGGCTTTTCAGTCATCCTTATTCATTGTCCAGATCTTAGATGCACAGGAAGTAATTAAAAAGACAATGGCCTGAATCAGGTGCACCTTAATCTTTAAACTGACATCAGTGCTCCTCAGTGAATTTGTAAGTTCCCTGCAATATATTTGCCTAATGAAATACATCTGCTTTGCTGACTGCTGATATAAACGGTGGATCCAAATAAGAGTAAATCATTAATAATGTCAATCTTCCTCCATCTATCATTATGTTACTTATCTATCAAGTGGTGAGAATTTTTTTGTCGTCTTGACCTTGTGATACAATCCACACTGAAGGCTATATAGTCTTTGATCCTTTTCAGCAAACATTTCAAGTCCTCTTCACTTTCAGTAAGCAAGGTTCTTGTCATCTACATAATGCAAGTTGTTGATTAATTTTCCTCTGACACTAATGGTACATTCTTTTTTATAGGCTCCAGCTTGTTGAATGATTTGCATGGAATACAAATTGAATGAGTATGGAAAAAGGATATAACTCTTCTTGATTTAAACCATGTGATGTTCCATTGCTCTGTTCGGAGATTAATTTCTTGGTCTTGGTCTAGGTTTTATAAGAGCAATTAAGTCTTCTGTGATTAGCATTCTTCTTAAAGTTAGCCATATTTTTGTATGATTCACGCAGTCAAGTATCTTTGCATAGTCAATAAAATACATATAGACATTTTTCTAGTATTATCTGCTTTCATTCAGTATCAACTTACATCAGCTGTGATATCCCTGGTGCCAAAGCCATCTTACTCTTCTGGTATTCTCCATCAATATTCTAGCCATTTTTAATGATCTTCAGCATATGATATTGATTATCTCAGTGATAAAAACACATAACCTTCCCCCCAAAAAATCCAACCACAAAGAGAAATAAAAAAAATGTAAGGAAAAAACAAAGTAGTAACATTATAATGTGAAAGATCGCTGAAGGGTTAATGGCAATATTGAAGATTCTGCTATACAAAGAAATGCTCCAGACACCCTGAGGTACTTGCACCGGAGGGAACTTTAGAAATGCCAGGGCTTCACAAGGCTCTTACTTTGTTCCAGGAATTGCTCTGCTTCAGCATTCTCTGATACCTAAAGCCATTTATCCCTAAAGGGTTAAGCATTGTGAGAAAAGTTCTGAAAGCTATGGAATGTTTCCAAGTACATCTCCTAGAACGCTTTGAGTCAACAGTCTTTTATAATACTTACTTAACCATTGCATTCATAAGCCAAAATATGAGAGAATACAGAGTCTCGGGTAGTTTAAAATAACTTGCTCCAGCCGAAATATTTTCCATTTCTCTAAACCTGAAAAATGTGTATGTGCATTTTAGTAACCTGAAAAACGTGAACGTGCACTTCAGCATATGCCTTTCTTTGAGTTATTTTTAGTAACAATAACTTTACTAAATGCAAGATTCAGTTCTAAACAGGCGCTGTCAGCCTAAGAGAGCCTGTGGTCCTTCCCCTTCCGTATCTCTTGTCTCTGCCTTCTGTTACTCACAAACCCATAACACCGGGTATGACAATAATGATAGCTTTTAGAAAGTAAATATACTTTTTTCACTTTATTATACTTTCAACTTTGTTATATGATTAAATAAACTTTGTAAAATATGAGAAAGAAATGGAAATATATCCCACGGGAAAATGATGGCAATGAAGCATTTAATTTTAGAAAGATTGCGGGTACTACTGAGTCATAGATCTATCTATCTATCTATCTATCTATCTATCTATCTATCTATCTATCTATCTGTATTTTGTGGAAGGAGGAGTGGCATCCACTTCCATAATAGCTTGCCTCTGGAAACCCTATGAACCTGGAGAGA
Organism: Elephantulus edwardii; assembly: GCF_000299155.1. Taxonomy (NCBI): domain Eukaryota; kingdom Metazoa; phylum Chordata; class Mammalia; order Macroscelidea; family Macroscelididae; genus Elephantulus; species Elephantulus edwardii. The sequence continues at coordinate 6,987,224 of NW_006399869.1, read as the reverse complement.
GGATGAAAGGCACCCAAGCATCGAGGACTCTCCTTCATAGGGTCGCTATGAGTCGCCTGCGACTCGATGGCACTTAACAACAAAACCAACATCTGTATTTTAGAAAAGTTATAAATAATATTGGTCAAAATTAAAGCTAATTTTGTTATTGGTCGTCTTTATTTGTATGTCATATTTACCTTCTTTCATTAGGTACAATTTGCAACTGCTCTATTCTGAAATTTATTCTGGTAATGGAATCTTGGTGGTAAAAAATGTAAGGAATTGCATTGCTAACCGAAGAGTAATGCCTCTTGGATATCAAATCCACCAGCAATTCTGTGAGAGAAAGATGAACAACCTCCTTTCTTGTGTTTTATAGCCTCTAAAAAACCTTTTTTGGAGGGCCAATTGTAAGTTATTTCCTTATTTAACAGCAAAGACCTGGACTTTTAAGATTCTGGTAGAAGAAGCTCTTGTGACACCATGAGTCAAGACTCTGTTTCTAACCACAGGTTGACAGTTTATACTCACCAATTACTCTGCAGTAGAAAGCTAACAGCCTACTTCTACAAAGATTAAAAATAAAACTGAGAAACTCAATGCCAAGTTTCAGAAGCCATAATAGTAACAAGAAGAGACAGATCATCTTTCTACCATGGAGCAGCTGGTGGATTTAAACTACTGACCTTTAAGTTAGCAGAACAATATGTTATTCAATATGCCACAAGCGTATCTTTCATAAGTATTACAGATTTGGAAACCCTGTGGGTCAGCCATTCTCTATCCTTTACGGCTGCTTTAATCAGAATCAGCTCCACAGCAAAGACTATTTTATAAGTTGATTCTGACTAAAAATGTTGTTCTTTGTAGATATGCCTGACAGGAAGACTAATTTTGTTTTTGTCTCCCAGTCTGAGGAACAAGTTCATAATAAACTCTATTTCCTAGAAACTTGATAAGCATTAGTAGATTTAGATAGAGAAGGCAACAGGAAAATGTGACGATCTCCAGTAATTAATGAACACATGTGTTAAGTGAATGAACACCTAACAGAAACACACACACACTTATATATTTGTTCTTCTTTGGTAACTAAATAAAGCAATATATTCTTCATTTTTTCTATATTATTGATAAACAAATCTTCTCAGTCTCTGAATTCTATGAAATATCATTTATTTCTAATAAAATATTTATTTCTAAAATACTGGAGTATAGTCAAGCTTTTATTACCTAAATTTCTAGCTTTAAAAGAGTCAGAATTGGTTTTATTTTCTTCCACATCGCTATATGTAATGATAATTATGGAAGTGCTCACACATGGATGATTGTGTTCTTGTTATGTGTTATGTGTGTTAAACAGTCACCTGCAACTCATAGCAACTCAGTACAACAGTTCTGAACACAGCCATGTCCTGAGCCAGTCTCATTGACTCTTGCACACCGACCCTCATTACCCCAGTTATATATCAGTCCATCTCTTCGGGGTGTTCCTCTCCTGCACTGTCCCTCCACCCATGATGTCCTTCTCCAAATAACCGGTTCTATAGTTTGGGCTACGTGTCCAAAATATGTGAGAAAGGGCTTCAAAATTTTATCCTGCAAGGAGAAATTTGGTTTCACTCTGTCCAAGACAGATTTGTTTTCTTGGTGATCTATGGTACGTTCCACTGTCTTTCCAGTACCACAACTCAAAGACATCCATTCTTCTACTCTTATCCTTAGTCATTGTCTAGCTCTCTGATGCATAACAAGTAATTGTTAAAACCATGGCGCACCTAAGTCTCCAGACTGATATCATTGCTTCTCAGTACTCTGGAGAGGTCCCTCAACAACAGATTTTCCAAGTGCAATTAGTCTTTTGATTTCCTGACTGCTGGTGCCAAGAGTGTTGATTGTGAAACCAAGCAAACTGTAATTGTTAACTACCTTGATTTCTTCTCCATCTATCATGAAACTGCTAATTGATCTTCTTGACATTGAGCTCCAATCCATATTGAAGACTATAGTCATTGACCTTTCACAGCAAGCACTTCAGGTCCTCCTCAGTTTCAGCAAGCAAGATTGTATCATCTGTATAACGTAGGTTGTTGATGAGTATTCTTCCAATCTTGAGGTAACATTCCTCCTAATAAAGCTCAGCCTACTGAATGAAAGAAGTAAGTAAGTAAGTAAGCAAGTAAATAAATAAATAAATAAATAAATAAAATACTGTTAACTCATTTTTACAGCTAGATAGATAGGTAGATAGACTGACATTTTTTTTGTGGGCAGTAACAACAAAAAAATTCTATCCATGTTATAGGGTGTCATTGGCCTAGTTGTGAGAAGTTGCCCTATCAGTTCAAAGGCAGTTGGCTCCAATCTCCTAATTGCTCTGAGAGAGAAAAAAAATGGGCAATTAGTATCATGTTGTTCACTTCTACTGAATATTTCCTGGAGGGTCAGCTATGTGTTGGTTTCAACCTGATATTAAATAACAAAAACAGCACCTGTCTTATTGCTGTGTTTATTAAGCAGAATAAAATATATAGTAATTAATATGTTATTTATAACTGGAGGTCTTTCACACTTTGTATGGATAATGTTGACTAGACTGAATATTTTTAGAACATTGAATTGTGTTTACGTAGAGCCTACATAAAACATGAAATGCATGAAAAAGAAACAATATAAATACATAAAGTAGACACTAAAGGAATTAAAATTTTTAAAAGTATGCATCACACAGAGTTATATTCTTTTACCATATCTATCCAATCTCTTTGCTAAACAAATAATCAGTTGTTATGTGCTGAACCACTCATAGCAGAATCTTCAATGGGTTTGGAAAGGCTGTAAATAGTTCTAGAAGGGATTTCCCACCTTTCTTTTCTGGAGTAGCAGGTAGATATGACTCTCTGTCTTTGATTTGGCAGCACGTAGCGTCACAAACAACCTGTGATATGTACCTGATACAACTTTGCTTTCAGCATGAGACAGAGTTGAACTACAGCTTTCATTCCACAGAGCCAGAATTTAATGTCTTTGTCTTGGCTTACCAACAAGGAGATAGAAAGTAATCGTAATATTTGTAAATACTGAAAGAGCTTTTTGCAACAATGCTCCTGAATTGAGAGATAGGGATGAGTGAGCATGACAGTCATAGAACCTGTGATCAAGTCCAAAAATCTGTTCTATCTGAAGAATTGTATTCTATTTCAAACTTGAGTTGAAACCTATTAAATCCTACAATTTTGAGTACGGTGAGTTCTGAGTGATCATTGCAACAGTAGTCCCTGTAGTGGAACACTGAATGTGAGGAAGGAGTTAGTTGATTTCAGAATTGATACAAGAACGTCCATGGGTATTGCAGTATTTCTGACCTCATCTATTCAGCTTCACACTACCATTGTTCATGAGGTTTACTACCCTTTGAAATTAGTAAAGGTAAGATGATTTCTCTTCCATATCAGCTACACTCTTCGTACAATAGACATACTATCGTGAAGGATCAGTACCTGAAGGAGGACATGATTTTTAGTTTGGGAAAATGTACTGATGTAATTTGACAGTTATACAATGAAGTACATTTTGTAATCTGGTATGCTCTTTCTCCATTTTAATATAATGCATAAAAGCCAGGTCTGAGATTCTAGTCACTGAATTGTGAAGAGTAAGTGTATTATCTTGCAGCAAAATGCTAATAAGTAATCATAATAAAGCACTATGAATATTATGAAAAGATCTTCAGAGAATTGTACTAAATTAAAGATGAAACTTATATATGATGAAAAATAGCTGTAAGCAGACACTAATAATTAAAACGTGAATGTGAGAAGCATGAATGCAGGAAAATTGGACATTGTTAAGAAGTAAATGGATTGGGTCTATATTGATATACTAGGTACTGTAGACACAACTTTGCTTGCTCAAAGTGAAGAAGCCTAGAAGCAGTTGCATCTCAATCTCAAAAGAACAAATATTCTTACCACTGGACAGGCAGTGTCATGATGGATGAAGAGACAACTGAAACTATCAATAGTTTCATCTTGCTTCAATCCACGATTATCACTCTTGGTACAATCAGTCAGGAAATGAGGAGACACATTGCACCGGGAAAGTCTTCCGTTAGGGACTCCTTCAAGTTATTAAGGAGTAATGATGTCAGTTTGAAGATTAAAGTGTGTCTGATTCAGGCAGTGATCTTTCCGATTACTTGCTATGCATCTGAGAGCTGGACAATGAATAAGGATTATGGAAGAATTGATGCCTTTGAGCTGTGGTGTTAGAGAAGCTCAATGAAGAACAAACAGATATGTCTTGGAGAGGGTGCTGCTGTAGTATTCTTTGGAGGCAAGAATGATGAGGCTTTGCCTCATATTCTTTGGGAATGTTGCTAGGAGGGGCTATTCCTTTGAGATAGACATGATGCTGGGAAGGGTGGAGGGTCAATAAAGGAGAGAAAGACCCTTAGCCAGGTGGATTAACAGGGTGACTGTTGCAATATGATCTTGTGTGTCTGGAAGTGTGAAGGTAGTGCAAAGTAGAGCATGTTTCAGATCCTTTGTTCATAGGGTCACATTGAGACTTACTGGACTCAATGGCGCCTAACAACAACAAAGGAGTTGGAGAAATGAGATTGATTGGCATGCAACATTTTAAATAAGATAATCATATGACCTGAAATGCAAAAGAAAAGTAGCATCACTGTCATAGTTAAAAAGTTCATTGCTAGATCCATCTTGAAATACAATGTTGTGCTAGGATAATATCCATATGTATACAGGAAAGTCCATTGAATCCCTCTATTATTCAAATATTCATATATATGCACCAACAACCAGAGCCAAAGAAGAGGAAAGGGATGATTTTCACCAACTTTTACAGTCAGAAATTGATCAATCAAGTAACCAAGATGAATTAATAATGATATAGCTGGCTGAGATGCAAAGATTGGGAACAGGGAAGAAGGATCAATAGTCAGAAAATAAGGACATGTCAACATAAATGAGTCTAGAAACAGAATAATAGAATTTTATACAATCAATGATTTATTTATTGCAAATACTTTTTATAAGAAACATAAACAATGACTTTATTAATGGATTTTACCTGATGGTATGTGCAAGAAGCAGATCTATTACATCTGTGGAAAGAATCTTTGAAGAGGTCAATATCAGCTGTTCAGCTGTGAAAAGTAGGCAATGTGTTGATCGTGGAACAGACCATCAACTACTCAAATAGAAGTTCAAACTAAGGCTACAACAAAATTTAAATAAAATTTACAGGAACCCAAATTTGACCTTGAATCTATCCCCTCTGAATTTCAAAACCACCTCTGGAATCAGTTTAAAACACTGAACAGTAATGAATGAAAAACCATATGAGCTTTGGGAGGATATAAAGAATATCATCCATGAAGAATGCAAAAGATTACTACAAAAAGGAGCAAGAAAAGACCAAGATGAATGTCACAAGAGACTCTAAATATTGTACTATAGAGTGGAGAAGCCAAAGTGAAGGGACGGAATCAGAAAATTAAGGAACTGAACAGAAGATTTCAAAGGGCAGCATGGGAAGACAAAGTATTATAATAAAGTGTACAAAGAGCCGGAGCCCGGAAATCAAAAGGACAAACTCAGTTGGGCATTTCTTAAGCTGAAGGAACTGAAGAACAAGCCCTGAGTTTCAATATTTAAGGATGTTATGGGCACCAGCTTTGCTGCAATCCTGAAGGCATACGATTTGAGGCCACCAGCTGCTCCACTTGAGAAGGATAGGCAATCACCTCCTGTGTGATTAACTACCTCCGAAAACACTCTGAAGGGTCCGTTGATCCGACTTCTGTGGTACACAATAATAACATGGGCACCAGCAGTCAGGAAATCAAAAGACAAATTGCGCTGGGAAAATCTGCTGTCAGAAACAGCAATATCAGTCTAGAAACTAAGGGGTGACTGATAAAGGCAATGGTCTTTGCAATTACTTGTATATCAGAGAGCTAGACAATGACTAACGATGACAGAAGAAGTTATACCTTTGGGTTGTGCTGGAGAAGAGTCTTGAATATAACATGCACTGCTAAGAAGACAAACAGACCTTTCTTGGAGAAGGTGAACGTTTCTCCTTGGAGACTAGGATTTTTGAAGCCTTGTCTCACATACTTTGGGCATGTGGCCAGGGGGGGACAGTCCTTAGAGAAGGGTGGAAGAACAGTTCAGGAGAGGAAGACCCTGAGTGAAATGGATTGACACTGTAACTGGAGTCGTGAGGGGGTAGATAGGTTGTACTCCGTGAAACTGGCTTAGGATAGGGCTGGTTCGGAGCTGGGTACATAGGGTTGCTAAAAGTCACAGGTTATATTGTTTAATTTCATGGTGCTATGTAAAATAAGTATTAAGACAAAAAGTACAGTAATGTGATTAATGGTTCTCAAGCTTTGCTGAACATTTTTAAGTAATGGCAAATTTTCTATATCTTGATTGTAGTGGTGATAATAAAATTGTGAGTGTTAAGAAAAAAAAAACCCTCTATCAAATTATACACTTAAATGCATGATATTCAATACTTTAACAAAAAATAGTTCTAGTCTTAACCTATACCTAGACCAAGAAACCATAATCTAAGGAGAGCACAGACAGAAACATTGTATGTTTTAATATCAGAAATGTGTATATACTGTATTCTCTTTGGAAGAATATGGCATGTATTTTATTTGGAAGGATGTGGATCAGAGGAATACTCATCAACAACCTTGATTATGTTGATGATAGAGCCTTGCTTGCTGAAAGTGAAAAAGACATAAAATACCACATAAGATCAAAGATGACAGCCTTCAAAATGGATTGCATCTCAACATTTATAAAACAAAAATCATTATCATAAGCAACATCAAGATTGATAGAGAAAAGATGAAATTCAATTATTTTTGTCTTACTTGGATCTATAATCAATGCCCTTGGTACTAGCAGTCAGGAGATAATGAGACATACTGCATTAGGGAAGTCTGCTGACAGGGACCTCTCCAAATTACTGACGAACAATGATGTCAGTTTGAAAAATAATGTGCACCTGACTAAGGGCCTGGTTTTTTTGTTGTTGTTTTAGTGTTTTGTTTTTCTTCTTTTAAAAATAACTTTCTATGGATCTGAGAACTGATGAATAAAGATGAATAAATTGATCAGAACAATGAATAAAGATAACAGAAGAAGAATTGATTTCTTTGA
>NW_006399869.1:6976071-6977287 GCF_000299155.1 Elephantulus edwardii | reverse complement strand
TCTCTGGCATCTTAGGTTCTATGATTGTCTGATTTGAAAATGTCCCTGGTCAATCCATCTCATTTTGTCAATACCTAGTATTTCGATATTTATGTATTCCAGAGTTGTTTTTATATGCATTGGGTCATAAACAACACATATCTGACCCTCCATCAGGATTTCAGATACTGTAAATCAAATTAGAAGAGATTGCCTACATTTCTGTCATGTAATAGATTTGGTTTTTTTAAATTTTATTTTTATTATTTTTGTGTGTTTGTACCATCAAATCTGATCTAACTGGTACAGAAGGAAATTGTCCCTCCTTCCCGGCAGAACATCTGGTGGATTTGAACCGTGTGCCTCTGGGCTTGCAGTGCAGCTTCTTGCCATTAGGCCACCAGAGCTCCCCTGAATAGATTTGGTTTTTTATAGAATCAATTTTATTAAATTATCAGTAAAATTTTTTGTCAAAATTTTCAGTGAGTTTTTAAATGTTGTTAAAATAGATATTTTACTTATCTAATTATTAATTTTGAGTCTTCTTTACTATCAAAACATGATCAATTGTATGCTTAAATGCAAATTACACAAAATAAATGAACAAAAAGTATAATTAAATGTGTACAGTTTTTACAAACATCTCTGCTATACAAACTAAATATTTGCTCATATAAATTGTCTTACAACATTTATGAGAAAAACTCTAAATGTTTTAAGCAAGTGTCTTCAAGCTTTTTTTAATGAAATATAAATAATTTATGAAACTCTGCTCCTTGACATACCGTATCAGACTTACTAAAACATTTTATTGCCTTTAAATGTCAATTATCATTTTAACACTAATTTTTTTAAATGGATGATTCTAGAAATGAGAAATCACTACAATTGCTTACCTACTTACTTTTTATGGAACACTAAAAGATCAATCTAATTTCAAAGTATATTACGGTTATTGATAGTGCTAAGTGTAATTTAATGGAGTAACGCTATGAACAACAGATCTGACCACTGTTTTAGGCTGTGCCATCCTTATGATCTCTGATTTATTTCATCCCACGGTTGCAGCTACTTTGTCAATCCATATTTTGAGCATCTTCCTCTCTCATTGACTATCTACTTTTTTTAATAATAAAATTTTACTTTAATTGTGATTTTAACAATCATTTACAGAGAAGTTAGATTTTCATTTATTCATTTTTGCACATTTTACCCCTTCGCTCTTCTTTCCTCCTCC
>NW_006399869.1:6938870-6975806 GCF_000299155.1 Elephantulus edwardii | reverse complement strand
TACTGAAGAGTCAGAATTGAATAATAACTGATCCTATAGTGTGTTTTCAGGGGCAATAAATCGCATGAGAGGAGTTTGCCTATCTTTCTCCCTTTGAGAAGCTGATGGTTTCGAAACACATATATTTATGTTGGGAGCAAAAGTCCTTACAACTAATAGCCTCCCCTAACAACATGTCCAAATGTGACATGTACTCTCACTGTTCTTATCTCGAAGGGTCACTCTCGTTGCATTTCCTCCAAGACATATGTGTCTGTTCTTTTGGCAGTCCTTTGGACACTCAGTTCTCTTCTCCGACGCTACAACTCAAAGAGTTTTTCAGTTTTAAGAGTTCTGCCTTTTTCTTTGAATTCAATCTTTTTCAGTCATTCTTATTCATTGTTCAACTCTTGGATCAATACACATTACTGTGTTTTAGGTATGAGTTAAAGCTTTAAAAACGGATGAAACATATTTCTATGTTGCAAACTCAGTGTTGTATATAGGAAAGAAACTGACCAAGGCAGGAACTGCCTGAATGAAAAGAATGTCATCTAAAGCATGTAACTAAGGCAAAAGAACACTCTCCCTAGGCAAGAAAAAACAAACACGCACCACTCTATCTTACAGATGTGTGTTGTTGTTTTTATTGTGTACCATGGAGTCAGATCTCACGCATAGCTGATCCTCACATGGATTTTAAAAGTAATTCCAAGAGAGGAGATAATCCATCCTTCAGAGAGCTGGTGGTTTCACATCGAAGCCTTTGAGATTGCAGCGCAGCTTCTCGCTGCTAGGCCATCAGAGCTCCCTATATGTGTGTGTTATTTGTACATGTAAAAGTTCAATTCTCTTGCTGACACTGCCTTCTGATGTGAATGAATGTGCTTAGGGAAACAGGGAAGGTCAGCAAATAAGAAGAGAAACATTAAAAAAAAAACAAAACAAAAAACCAACAAACCAGCTTGGAGACAAGTTAACATATTTTACTGCTTCTTGTAGTTATGTGCTGCCTGGCAGACTACAACTCATAGTGACCCTTTGCACAATAGTTCTGAATCCTGTTATATCCTACGCCTACTTTAGACTTCTATCCTTCTATCCTCCTTGGTCATCGCCCAACTCTCTGATGCATAACAAGTGATTGTGAAGACCATGGCACATAACAACAACAACAACACTTTAGACTTATCTAATCTCTTTAATTGCACTGTCTCTGACACACCTACCCTCATTACTTCAATTACTGTGCCAATCCATATCATGAGGGGTTTTCCTTTCCTGTTCTGTCCCTCCACCCTTCTCCTCATAATACCCTAAAGTATGTTCAATGGAGCCTTAAAATCCTTGCCTCCAAGGAGCAACCTGGTTTCACCTTTTCCAAGACAGACCTTTTGGTTCTCTTGGCAGTCTATGTATGCTCAACACTCTTTTCCAGCACCACAACTCAAAGGCATCAATTTCTCTGTCTTCCTTAATCAGTATTCAGCTCTCTGATGTATAGCAAATAATTGTGAAGACCATGACCTGGATCAGGTGCACCTTAACGTCTAGACTTACAACATCATTACTCTTCAGTAATCTGGAGAGGTTCCTGACAGCATATCTTCCTAATACAATTTGTCTTTTGATTTCCTTACTGCTGATGCCAAGAGTGTTGATTATGGAGCTGAGCAAGCTGAAATTGTTAACCACCAAAATCTCTTTTCTATCTACCAGGGTGCTGCCAATAGGCTCAGCGATCCTCAGTGGTGAGGATCTTTGTCTTCTTGATGCTGAGGTTCAATCTATGTTGCAGACCCTCTGCATCAAATGTTTCAGGCACCCCTTAGTTTCAGCAAGCAAGGCTGTGTCATTTTAAGGCTTATGTAATGAGAATGTTTTCAAGAAAAGCTATGAGGACATAAAGATTGGGAAAACATCTTATCAAGAGTTCCTCTTCCCTTATCTCTTGACTAACTAAATTCTCTAGTTCATTATTCTCTAGTTCATTCCATTGCCCACCATTCTCCTGTAGGTCAGAGAAGTGCAACAGTGTTGAACAGGTTGGGGTTGTTGGTTGTTTTTTTTTTTTTTTCTCAGTTTGAAATTAATTTGGTTTTTATTATAAATTATTTTTCATATGTAGTATTTAATTTCCAGGGGGAATAAACCTTCCTGAGATGAGAGAGATATAATGATGGGAAAAGTAGAAGACTAGAGAAAAAGAACAAGATCTTCAGGAAAAATAGATTGACACAGAGACTACAACAATGGCTTTGAGTAAGACAGATAATGTGAGCATGATGCAAGGCACGCTTTAGATTTGTTGTTTACAGGGTTAGGAAGAATTATAGTTGACTCCTTGGCACTGACATCAATATACTTAGCATAAATTTTTAATTTAAATCCTTTTGTATGTAAGAAATAAAAATTAGGTAATAATATTCTCCAAATACCTCTCCAAAGTACTGAAGAGCAACGGTGTCTCTCTGGAGACTAAGGTGTGCCTTTGCAATCACTTGTTATGCATCAGAGAGTTGGACAATGACGAAGGAGGATAGAAGGAGAATTGATACCTTTTAGCTGTGGTGCTAGAGAAGAGCACTGAATGTACCATGGACTTCCAAGAAAACAAACAGATTCATCCTAGAGAGGGTTAAACCAGGCTACTCCTTGGAGGCAAGGATTCTGTGGCTTTGTCTGACATACTTTTGACATGTTGCAAGGAGAGACAGACAGGTCCTTGAAGAGGGACATCATCTTGGTAGGGTTGAGGGACAGCGCAGGAGGGAAAGATCCTCTATGAGGTGGATTGATTCAGTGACTGGGGTAATCAGGATGGGTGTGTCAGAGGCAATGTGATTGGCACAGGATAGAGCAGGGTTTAGGGCTGTTGTACATAAGGTCACTACGGTCGCAAACGACTCGATGGCACATAACAACAGCAACAACAATAGTATTCTGGGGAGCCCTATCGATTTTAGTGGAGAATCTGAGAGAAAACGGTTATCCCAATATATTTTTTTCTCTTTCATATACCTTTGAAATCTTGAGACCTTTAAATATGAGTCCAACACTGAAGAACTTTGTTCATCATGTTGATTTAAGTAAGATTATGTTTTGCTGCAAAATTTTGTCCCGTAGCCAAGAAAAACTGTCTTGTGGTCTTTAGTGGTTTAGGTTTTGTATTCAAATTTTGTAAATAAACTAATATAATAATAGAACAATTTTTTATGTCTCTGATGTAAGGAAAAAAAATAAAGTATATTGCATGTTTCCATATAATTGCCTATTAAGACCAGAAGAGAAAATAATGAAATATCATAAATATTTTAAGAATTGCCCATTTATGCTAATATTTTTATAAAAACTCCATTTTATAAAAATATGCAAAGAATTACAATAGTTGGATCAGCAAATTCAGACCCATTTGAAAGATCCACTATTATCTTGCCTTTCCTTCAATTAACTCACTCTATGTTTAATAATTCAGTAATTACAAAGTTATAATAATATATATAATCTACTCTTTTATTTAATGAAAATAAATTTTTAAGGGGAATAATATGACCCCAAAACATTTTTCAACATGTTCATACAAAGATTAAATATAAAAACACATAAAATATAAAAATGATTAAATACAAAAACAATTCCACAAATAAATATTTTAAAAGTCACCTAGGAATCATTATTGTTTTTTTTGGTTGTTGTTGTTAGCTGCCCTTAAATTGAGTATGACTCATAGAAATCCTATGAACAGTGAATCTGAAATCCTGCCTATCATATGCCATCTTTACACTTTCTGACACACTAAAGCCCATTGCAGTAATAACAGTGTCAATCTACCTCATTGGGGATCTTCTTTTCTTTTGCTGACCCTACACCCTTCCAATCATCATGTCCCTCTCCAAAGAATAGCCCCTCTTAGCAACATGAGCAAAGTATGTGAGACGAAGCCTCATTATCCTTGCCTCCAAAGGGCCATCCAGCTGCACTCTTTCAAAGACATATTTACTTGTGTTTTTTGTTTGTTTGTTGTTTGGGGTTTTTTTTGTCATCCATTGTATGTTCAGTACTCTTCTCCAACCCCAAAACACAAGGGCATCAATTCTTCTTTTGTCATTCCTATCCATTGCCCAGCTCTCAGATGCATAGCAAATGATGGGAAAGACCACAACCTGAATCAAATGGACCTTAGTCCTCAAACTGACATCACTACTTATCAATAATTTAGAGAGTCACTAACTGCACACTTTCCCGGTATAATACATCTCCTGATTCCCTGATTGCTGGTGCCAAGGTTGTTCATTGTAGATCCAAGTAAAATGAAGTTATTGACACTTTCAATTTCTTCTCCATCCATCAGGATGTTTCCTATTGATCTTGTGCTAAGAGTCTTTGTTTACTTGACATTGAAATGCAATCCATATTGGAGGCTGCCTTTCTTGATCTTCTGTGATAAGTGTTTCAAGTCCTGTTCACTTACACTTCTTTGATCCTTAACTAAATCTTGATTTTTTTTCCATGGATATGTCTGTTTTCCAGCTTGAGGAAAAAAGAATTGGAAAAAATGTTCAAGACAGTAATTCTCTTTTATAGAATTTGTAAGTACTATATACGCTCATATTCTGCTAATATAAATTTTATCAGATGTCTTTAAATTTAATAAGAAGACAGAGTAGTTGGATGCAGTGTTGAGCTGAGATAGCTGTGAAAAAGCTGTAAATATAAGATAAACTGTCACATACACAAAAATTCATGAAAAAATTCTCTTCACTTCAAGCACAATCCTACCCTTTTAAAAGGTGTATGACATTCTTTTTTTGTTCATTTTTTGCAGTTTAATGGGTCTCTCTTTTTATTATTTTTTATTAATTTCAATGAACATTTAGAGATATTTTGGATTCTTTTTATACATTAAAATTTCAGAACCTCTATGTAAAGTCTTGTACTTTGTGTCAGGTTCAGATTTAATTTGTATCACTTTGAGACCTATAGACATAAAGGTGAATCATCTACTTCCCCATCGAAACAGAATAAGACAACAAAACCACATGAATACAAAACTGAGAACAGAATAAACCAAAATCACATAGTAATTACACTTTCATGGCAATGAAAAATACCCAGCTCAGTAGGCATTAAAAACCTCCTTGAGTTTAGCATATTGTTTTTCTTTTGTCCCCTTGTAATGTATTTTCACAAATTTGCCCAAGACTCACTCCAGTAGTTTCACAAACTATAAATCTTCATAAGAAGAAATTGCTAATCTTCCTTGTAAAGAGCAAATTGTAGATTCTAACAGCTATCTTCTCAGTTGTCAATACATGCAATACGTTATTTCACCGAAGCTCTTTATTGCAAGTATTTGTTTATAAGTTTAGTAGTTAAAGTACTTTCAAATATTTTTGAAGCAAGAAATCAAAGACAAGTATGTTGGTTCTTTCTGGATGCTCTAGTTTAGAATTTATTTCTTTGCTTTTTCCATTTTCTAGCTAGAAGGTGTGTCATAGTATGGAATCATGATACCTTTTTGCCTTTGTATTTTCATTATCATACTATGTACTACTAAGCAGAGATTGAACTTTCTTCCTTACCATTGGTCTTCAATTATATGCTACTTCTTGAAAAGTTGTAATATCTAAAATTTTTTTCTATATAGTAACTTTTTGCATTCTCCCTATCTTTTTTCAATGCATCCTGAATCATTTGAGATGGTATCCTTCATTAATGAAATCTGAATCTTGAATGTGTTCTTCAGTTCTTTCAGTTTGAAATGTTAAGCATGTTCTTCTCTTTTGAATTTCTAACTCCACTTCTTTGAACATGTTGTTGTAATATTTTGCTTTATTTTTGTCTTCTCCTGCTATCTGTTGAAATAATTTTTGTTCATCTCTTCTGCTTCAACGTTTCCTTCCTTCGTTTGGTATTCTGTCTCCATACCTTTTCAGTCTATATGCAAAACAGATCATCCAGGAGGCTGGGCTGTATGAGGAGGAATGAAGTATCAGGAATGGAGGAGGATTCATTAACAACCTGTGTTATACAGATGACACAACCCTGCTTGCTAAAACTGAGGAGGACCTGACGTGCTTGCTGCAGAAGATCAACAATTAGAACCTTCAATATGGATTGAAGCTCAACATCAAGAAAACAAAGATTTTCACCTTTGGCCCGATTGGCAGCATCATGATAGATAGTGAAGAGATTGAGATTGTTAACAGTTTTACTTTGATGGCTCCACAATCAATACTCTTGATACTAGAAGACCGCAAATTAAGGGACAAATTGCATTGGAAGAGTCGGCTGTCAGAGACCTTTCCAGAGTACTGAAGAGCAACAACATCAGTTCGGAAACTAAGGTGTGCCTGAACCAGGTCACAGTCTTCACAATAGCTTACTATGCATCAGAGAGTTGGACAATGCCTAGGGATGATAGAGAATTAAAACCTTTGAGGTGTGGTGCTAGAGAAGAGTGTGAATATCCAATTGACTGTAAGAAGAACAAACAAGTTTCTCCTAGACAAGTTAAAGCCAGCTTGCTCCTTGGAGGCAAGGATTGTGAGGCTTCATCTGACATATTTTGGGCATGTTGCCAGGAGGGTTTTTGGAGAGGGACATGATGCTTGGTAGGGTGGAGGGACAGAGAAGAGAGGGAGATCATCGATGAGATGGATTGATACAGTGACTAGGGTAATGAAGGTGGGTGTGTCAGAGACAATACAGTTGGCACAGGATAGAGCGGGTTTCAGGGCTGCTGTACATAGTGTCACTAAGAGTCGCAAGCAACTCAACAGCATGTAACAGTCAATTACAACAACATGTTATAGTGCAATTTTCTTCAATAAATTAAAAATGTGTTTAGACAAGGACAAAAATGAAAGATATCATTGCTGATATGAGATTGATCTTGATAAAAGCAGAGAACAACAGAAAGATGTTTATTTGTGTCTTATTGCCTATGTAAGCAAAGGCACTTGACAGTGAGGAAGAAAGCAAATTAGGAATAACAATGAGAAAAATAGGAATTCCAGAACACTTAATTGTGATCCTGTGAAACCTATACTTAATCCAACACACCTACCCCTATTAACTCTGTGACTATGTCAATCCATCTCTTCTGGGGTAGTCCTCTCCTGCACTGTCCCTCTATCCTTCCAAACATGATGTCCTTTTCCAAGGACTGGTCCCTTCTGGCCACATGCCCAAATTATGTGAAACAGAGCTTCAAAATACTAGCCTCCAAAGAGAAATACGGTTTCACCCTTTACAAGAGAGACTTACTTGTTTTACTTGCTGTCCATGGTATAATCAAAATTCTTCTCCAGCACCACAACTCAAAGGCCTCAATTATTCTTCTGTCATCCTTAGTCATTGTCCAGCTCTCTGATGTAAACCAAGTAATTGGGAAGACCATGGCCTGGATCAAGTGCACCTTAGTGTATATTGAAGACTTGACTATATTCAATCTATATTGAAGTCCTTGACTTTCTGCACCAACTGTTTCAGGTTCTCCTCAGTTCCAGTAAGCAAAGTTGTGTTATCTGCATAACACAGGTTGTTGATGAGTGTTCTTCTAACTCTGATGCCACATTCTTCCTCATAAAGCCCAGTATCCCGATTATTTGTTTTGTATATAGATTGAACAGTCTATGGTATTTGCAATCACTTGTTATGCATCAGAGAGTTGGACAATGACTAAGAAGGATAGAAGGAGCATTGATGCCTTTGAGCTGTGGTGCTCGAGAAGAGTATTGAATGTACCCTGGACTGCCAAGAAAACAGATTCATCCTGGAGAGGGTTAAACCAGGCTGCTCCTTGGAGGCCAGGATTCCAAGGCTTCATCTGCCATACTTTGGACATGTTGTAGGAAGGGACAGGTCCTTGGAGAAGGACATCATGCTTGGGAGGGTGGAGAGACGGCGCAGAAGCGGAAGACCTTCTGTGAGGTGGATTGATTCATTGACTGGGGTAATTGGGATGGGTGTGTCAGAGGCAGTGAGATTGGCACAGGATAGAGTAGGGTTTAGGGCTGTTGTACATAGGGTGGCTATGAGTAGCGAGTGACTGGATAGCACATAACATAACATAACATAACATAACATAACATAAAACATAACATAAGATAACATAACATATAGATTAAAAATATATGGAGACAGGATGTATTCCTTACACATTCCTTTACAGATTTTGAACCATACTCTGTTTCCTTGCTCTTTTTTTGAGGACTGCTTCCTGGTCCAAGTATAGGTTTCTCATGGGCACAATCAAGTGATCTGGGATTCCCTTTCTCCTCAAGATTAGCCACAATTTGTTGTGATTCACAGTCAAATGCCTTTGCATAGTGAATGAAACACAGATAGACATTCCTCTGGTATTCTTTGCTTTTGGCCAAGATCCATCTGAAATGGATGATACACAGGAGCACTGAAAAGTTTAAAATCAGGGAAGGTGTGAGTCATGGATGTATCTTTTCTCCCCTCCTATTCAATCTGTATGTCGAGCAAGTCTTTCAAGAAAGTGAATTAAATGAAGAAGAATGTGGCATCACAATTGAAGTAACATTCATATACTACCTGCATTGTGCAGATGACACATGTTGCTTACAGAAAGTGAAGATTGAAGTTGACAACAATTTCATTTTACTTTAATTCATAATTAACAATAATGGTAACAGCAGTAAGAAATCAATTGATGTTTTACATTAGAAAAAGGATGTTCCAAAGTTAGAAAAAGCAAGGATTTCAGTTTAAATGGTAAGGCTTGCCTGATTTAAGGCTTGAAGTTGAAAAATCAAAAGGGCTGAAATTGCTTGCCAATTCTTAAGCTTAAGGAACTGAAGAACAAATTCAAGCCATGATTTGCCATGCTTAAGATGGCTATGGCAGAATATTGAATGATTCAGGTTGCGTTAAAAAAAAAAAAAAAGATGGAGGGAGAATACCTTGTTACTGTACCAAAAAGAATTGGCTGACACAGAAGAATTTCAAGAAACAACATGTGATCAAGAGGCAATGGTGATCAAGGAAGAAATTCAGCCTGTTCCAAAGGAATTGGGGTGGGGGAAACCCCAGGAATTCATTGAATACTTATTGGCACATTTCAAGAAACAGATGCTGCCTTGGATGTACTCACCAGGTTGTACCAAGAAATCTGGAGGACAGCTACCTGAACAATTGACTCAAAGAGATCCATATGTATACACATTCCATAAAAAGGTGATCTGAAAGAGTGTGGAAATTATCAAACAAGATGACTAATATCCTCCGGAAACCCTATGAACCTGGAGAAAGGATGAAAATCATGCAAGTATCAAAGACTTTCATTTATAGGGTCGCTATAAGTTGTCCACGACTCAACGACACTTAACAACAACAACAACAACATGACTAATATCATATACTAGCAAAACCATGCTGAAGATTATCCAACGATATACTGAAACAGTACATTGACAGAGAACTACCAGAAGAATAAGCTGGGCTTAAAAGTGGTCATAGCACTAGAGAAATTATTGTGAAAGTAAATGGATCTTGGCAGATAGCAAAGAGTACCAAGAAATGTCTATATATGTCTCATTGACTAAGTAAAGGCATTATATTATGTGGAAATCAACAATTTGTTGCTAACCTTGAGGAAAATGGGAATCCCAGAACACTTGATTGTGCTTACTTGAAACCTCTACTTAAACCAGGGATGCATCATGTCTCCATATCTTTCCTATCTATATTACTAAGAAATCATTTAGGAAGCTGGGTTTTATAAGGGGGAATGTGGCATCAAGATTGGAGGAAGACTCATCAACAATCTACATTATGCAGATGAGAAAACTTTGCTTGCTGAAACTAAGAAGGACCTGAAGCACTTGCTACAGAAGGTCAAGGACTGTAGTCTTCAATATGGATTGATGCTGAACATTAAAAAGACAAAGATTTTCACCACTGGTCTAATTGTCAGCATCGTGATAGATGGAAAAGAGATTCAGATTATTAACAAGTATAGCTTGCTCGGCTCCTCAATCAATACTCTTAGCACCAGCAGTCAGGAAATCAAAAGACAAATTACTCTTGGAAAATCTGCTGTTAGGGACCTCTCCAGAGTACTGAAAAGCAAAGATGTCAGTCTAGAGATGAAGGTGCACCTAATCCAAGCCATGGTCTTCACAATTGCTTGCTAAGCATCAGAGAGCTGGACAATGACTAAGATGACAGAAGAAGAATTGATTCCTTTGAATTGTGGTGCTGGAGAAGAGTCTTGAACATACATCGGACTGGCAAGAAAACAAATAAGTCTGTCTTGGAGAGAGTGAAACCAAGTTTCTCCTTGGAGGCTAAAATTTTGAAGCTCCATCTCACATACTTTGGGCACATGCTTGGTAGGGTGGATGGACAGCGTAGGAGAGGAAGACCCTGGATGAGATGATTGATACAGGAACTGGTGCTATGGGGTTTGGTGTGTTGAAATTAGTGAGACTGGCTTAAGACAAGTCAGGCTTCAGAGCTGCTTTACATAAGGTCACTGTTGATCACAGGTGACTCAATGACACATAACAAGAACAATATGCTAAATCTATGCTTTCATAGTTAAAAAAGTCATTTCTAGATGTGTTTTGAAATATAATATTGTGAGTGACAGGATAATATCCATACACATACAAGGAAGTCCATTGAATACCACTATCATTCAAACATATGCCCAAAAACAGGAGCCAAAGAAGAGGAAATAGATGATTTCTACCAACTTTTGCAGTCAGAGATCGATCAAACATGATTAATAGTGATGGGTGACTAGAATGCAAAAGTTGGGGACAGACAAGAAGGATCGGTAGTTGGAAAGTATAGACTTGGTGACAGAAATGAAACGGGAGATGGGATGATAGAATATTGCACAAACAATAATTTATTCATTGCAAATACATTTTACAAGAAACATAAACACAGGCTGTACACATAGATTTCACCTGATGGTATGCATAGGAATCAGATAGATTAGAACCCCTGGAGAAGCTCGATATCAGCTGTGAAAACTAGGTCTGGTGCTGCTTGTGGAACAGACCACCAACTACTCATATGCAAGTTTAAGCTGAAGCTAAGGAAAGTGAAATCAAGCCCACAGGAATCAAAATATGACCTTGAGTCTATCCCACCTATTTTCAGAACCATCTCAGGAACAGGTTTGAGGCCTTGAACACTAATGAGTGAAGACCAAATGAGTTATGGGAAGATATCAAGAATACCATCCAGGAAGAGTGCAAAATGGTCATTACAAAGATGGATGAGGAAGAAAAGACCAAAATGGATGTTGGTCATATGAATGTCTTCTTCTGTGAAAAGTCTTTCCATGTCTTTTCCCCATTTTGTAATTAGGTCAGTGGTCTTTTTCTTATGCAGTAGTAGTGTGTAGTCTTTGTAGTAGTCTGTAAACTTTTGTTTGAGATGGTATTACCAATTTTTTCCCCGAGTCAGTAGGTTGGCTTGCCTCCCCACCTCCACCCCTTTGTTGGAAGAAGTTTTTGATGTGCACAAGAATTTAATCTTTAGAATGATCCAGTCATCAATTTTATCCTCTCCTTGTTATACATTCCTGGCTCCATTTGTCAACCCCTTTAGGGCATAGACTAGTTCTTCTAAGCTTGGTATCACTTTCTCTCTTATGGTCTGTATGGGCTTTATCCCTAGGTTTCTGATCCACATTTAGTTGATTTTTGTGTATGGTTAGAGGTATGGGTCTTCCTTCAGGTTGTTCGGCTAGCAGTACAGTTTTGCCAGAACCATTTGTTGAAGAGTTTATCATTTCCTCATTTGACAGGGGTAATCTCCTTGTATAATATCATTTGACCATAGATAAATGGGTTAGTTTCTGGGTTCTAGATTTTGTTCCTTGATCTATATGCCTGTCATTGTACCAGTAACATGCTCTTTTGGTTATTACAGCTGCACAGCCTGTTTTGAGATTAGGGAAAGCTATTCCTTCTACTTTATCCTTATTTTTCAGAAATGCTTTGCTTATTTGAGGTATTTTTCACCTCCAAATAAATTTGTCAATTGCCTTTTCTCTCTATCAGGATTATGCTATATGTAGATTGTTTTTGATAGAATTGTAAATTTCACTAAAGTGAGTCTTCATATCCATGAAGGGAACATATTTCTATTTACTTAGGTCTTTCATTTTAGCTTTTTTTTCTAGCAGAAAGTTTTGATTGTTTTCTTTGTAAAGGTCTTTTGTGTCTTTAGTTAAGTTTATTCCTAAATATATCAATGCAAATTTGGCTATTGTAAATTACTGTATTCTCAGTTTTCTTTTCTGTGTTCTCTGTTACTATAGATGGAAGATGAAGTTTGTGGCATAGAAATTGTTGTTGTTATGTACCATTAAGTTGCCTGTCAAGCACTGTGGCATTTGGACAAGAACAAACTGGGAGGAGGGTAGAGAGAATAGTGCAACAATGAATGAATGGAAACCCAAAATCTCTGTAAATGTTTATGAAAATTAATAAAATATAGAAAAAAAAAGTTGCCTGTGACTCATAGTGACCCTATATACAGTAGTTCTGTCTTATTAATTTTAACATACCAACCTCTGATGCCCCAGTTATTGTATCAATCCCTTTCACTTGGGGTCTTTCTCTTCCTCACAGTAACTCCACCTGTCTGAGCATGATATCCTTCTTCAAAGAACAGTCTCTTCCGGCCATGTATCCAAAGACAGAGCTTCAAAATCCTCTCCTCCAAGGAGAAACTTGGTTTTACCCTCTCCAAGACAGACCTATCTGTTTTCTTTGCAGCCCATGATATATTCAAGACTTTTTTCTCCAGCACCACAACTTGAAGGCATCAATTCTTCTTCAGTCATCCTTAGTCATTGTCGAGCTCTCAGAAGCATAATAAGCAATTGCAAAACCATGGCCTTGATTAGGTACGCCTTAGTTTCTAGACTTACATTGTTATTCTTCAGCACTCTGGAGAGGCCCCTGACAGAAGATTTTCCAAATGCAATTTGTCTTTTGATTTTCTGACTACTTGTGTTAAGATGTTGATTGTGAATCCATGCAAGCTGTAATTGTTAACAACCTCAATCTCTTCTCCATCTATCATGGTGCTGCCAATTGTCTCAGGGGTGAAAAATTTTATTTTCTTGATGTTGAGCTTCAATACATATTGAAGCCTACAGTCCTTGACCTTTTGCCTCAAGCACTTCAGGTCTTCTTTGGTTCAGCAAGCAAGGTTGTGTCATCTGTATATCATAAGTTCTTTATGAGTCTTCCTCCTATCCTGATGCCACATTTCTCCTCATAAAGCCTTGCTTCCTGAATAATCTGTTCTACATACAAATTGAAAGGATATGGAGTCAGGATGAATCTCTAAAGCTCTCCTTTCCTGATTTTGAACCACGCAGTGTTTCCTTGCTCTGTTCTGAGGACTACTTCCTGGTCCAAGTACACATTTCACATAAGCACTATTAAGTGTTCCAGGATTCTCATTTTCCTCAAGGTTAACCACAATTTGTTGTGATCCACACAGTCAAATGTCTTAGTCAAATGACAATGAAACACAGAGAGATATCCCTCTGGTACTCCTTGCTCTCTGCCAAGATCCATCTAACATCAGCAATAATGTCTCTAGTAACACAACCTCTTCTAAACCTAGCTTATATTTCTGGTAGTTCTCTGTCAATGTACTGTTTGAGTCTTTTCTGGATAATCTTCAGCATGCTTTTGCTAGTGTGTGATATTAGTGATATTATTCAATAATTTCCACACTCTGTCAGGTTACTTTTTTTTTAATGGGAATAAATATGGCTCTTTTAGTTCATTTGCCAAGTAGTTGTCTCCAGATTTCTTGGCACAACTTGGTGAGCACATCCAAGGCAGCATCATACATTAATTGTTATTCCATCAATTCCTAGGGCATTTTGCCAAGTCCTTCAGAGCATCCTGAACTTACTCATTCATCACCATTGCTTCTTGATCTTGTTGTTTCTTGAAATTCTGTATCAGCCAATTCTCTGGTAAAATGACTCTGTTACAGAAGTAGTTACCAGAAAATAAAACCAAAACCACTGCCTTTAAGGGAATTCTAACTAACTACAATCCTCTATAGGGTTTGCAAGCCTATAAATCTTTAATGGAATAAGTTTCTCTTATTACTTTCACAGAGTAACTAGGGATTTGGAACTACTGAACTTTCAATTAGAATCCAAGAATTTCACTCTATTACATCAGGAATCCCTATGAGTAGTAGACTCAGAAATGAGAGGATTATTGACATTTTAATTTGATGTACTCCCTTTTCTACTCATTAAAGAGGAATAAAACATCTTTTCTGAGAGAATCAATGGAAATAATATGTGGAGGTTTAGGAGAAATAGGAGATTAGCCCTAAGTGAAATGTTTCAGGTAAATGGGGAAATGATTTTTAAGCACCCTTGTCAGAAATTGTTTGTCAATGAAGATGCAATATAATCTGTTCTCTTACCAAATTATTACCCAGATCTGTTTTGTTGTACTAATTTTATCCTTTTTATTATTTTATCTTAATAATCTTAATAGTAGATGAATAGAACCATACCCTGATGTATTTTTCTCAGTCTTTCTAAAAATATTCATCAATAGAGAAATTATTTATTTATCTATTTATTCATTCATTCATTTATCTATCTATCTATCCATCTATTTATTTTAATTTTACTTATCCCTGGTGACCTAGTAGCAGGAAACCATTAAGTTCAAGGCCACCAGCTGCTCTGCTGGAGAAAGTTGAGCAATTTCCTCCTTTATAATTAACTGAAAACTCACTGGAAGGCCAATTATGGGTCAATTCCAAACTCCATGGTACAGCAACTAAAATATATTTTAATATATATTTAATTATATGTTAGTTTAACATGTTTTATGTAAAAATAAGAAATATTATGACAGAAGAAATAACAGCTTCTTTGAGGTTTAGATTTTTTGTTTGTTTTTTCAGGAACATTTATGGACTTTTCAGGCTTAGTGGCAAGGAATTGTGTTGCCAACTCAAAGGCAAATGGTGTAAATACACCAGTTGCTCCACAGGAGACAGTTCAACAATATTGTCCCATGTAATTTACAGACTCAGTAAACCCTCTAGATGGTCACCGAGAGTAGGTTCTGACTCAGCAGCAAAAACAACAACAACAACAACAATATAGGTATTTTTGTATCTGCTTTACGCAGATGACACAACCTTGAAGCAATGAACAAGACTTGAAGCATCACTGATGAAGTTCAAAGACTGTAACCTTCATCTAGATTATATATAAAATGAAGAAAACAAAATTTCTCACAATTACATCAACATATAAGGTCATGATAAACTGTAAAATACAAACAAAGAATCACACACAAATAGAGCTGTCAAGGATTTTATTTTTGCTTGGATTCACTGTCAACACCCATGGCAGCTGCGGTCAAGATACAACACATTATATCAGACAACAACACTCTGTATAGTGTTGCCAGTTTAAAGACTAAATTTCATCTAACAAAAAAAGGGGAGGTTATTTTTAATTGTCTCACATGTACATGAAAGTTGGAAAACAAATAAGGAAGATCAAAGAAAAGTTGATGATTGATGTCTCTTCATTTTATCTTTCATTGTATATTATCTTTTTCTATGTTTCAACCAACCATAAAATTAAATTTCTGAGCTTTTATATAAAAAGATGCACTATAAAATATAAACAATACTTTAACCTGATTAAAATTCACAATAGTCTTGAAGTATTCAATTCAAGTAAGATTATTTGACCACTTATTATATGAATAGAGATAAAATATTTTCTTAGAATAATATTGTTAGATAAACTCAAATAGTAGGCTTAAACTATACTTTTCTCCAACTATATAGACTACTTTTAAACTCTGTTACATACTCCCATTGAGCCTATACATTAATTTCTACTAAGCATAGTTAAGATATTTACTATATTATTTCTGTGTATAATTAATATGTAAAGTACACAAAGGCCAGATACTATGCCATTGGGGCCTTTTATTGTGTCCCCACTGGTACATTTCCTTGCTCCTAATTGATTTTAATTATTAAGGGTGAAGTAATTAAAAGTTTTTCCTTTCTCTATAATAAATATTCAGACCCATGCTTAGTATGCATTATGAAATGCATTCCATAGTGTAGAATTGAAAATTGTTCTAATATATTTTACTTAACTAATATGTATTTTTTTCTACTATTCAAAATAATGACAAAGTATTCATTTAATAAAACTTTTCATTTTTCAGGTCAGAAAAGTTTTAATGGTAAAAGTACAAGCAATTAAAAACCTTACTAATAAAATTTTATTTTAATAGTTGCACTAATATTTAAACTAATTCTCCTTATCAAGCAAACTGAGTAATATATTCCTACACCCCTTCAAAAAGTAAATATTCCCAAACTTCATATAAATTGCTTGATTCATTTAGATTTAATAACAAGTAAGATCTAGCAGATTATCAAGAAAGAATAGAAAGAGAAGAGACACCTTTAAGCTGTGATGTTAGAGAAGAACACTGAACATCTCATGGATGGCAAAAAAAACAGATAGGTCTTGGAGAGGGTGCAGCCGGAGTGATTTCTGGAGGCAAGAATGATGAGGTTTTGCCTCATGTACTTTGGGCATGTTACTAGGAGGCTCTATTCCTTGGAGAGGGACAGTATGCTGAGAAGGGTGGGGTTCAGGAAAGAAAAGGAAGACCCTCAACTAGGTGGATTGACAAAATGTCTGCTGCATTGGGCTCTTGTGTGTCAATAAGTGTGAAGATGGCACAGGATAGAACAGGGTTCAAATCTTTTGTTTATAGGATTGCTATGAGTCATAGATTACTTGAGGGTCCCTAGCAACAATATGCTTCTTCACATAGCAATCCTCATCATTTATCAGATTCTGAGTATAGTAGTGCCCCCAAAGAAGAATGTTTCCAAACCCTTCCTTAAGTCTAAACAAAACAAAACAAAAAAATCAGGACAGGGATGTTGTTGTTGTTGTTTGGTGCCACCGAGTCATAGATGACTCATAGTGACCCTATGAATGAAAGGCCTGAGCATTGTTCATAGAGTTTCCGGAGGCAAGCTATTTCAGAAGTGGATGCTGCTCCGGCTTCAAGGCTTGTTTTAATAGGGAAGCTCCAACCAACACTGTCCACCATGGGTGATCATAACCATGTTTGGCACTTCAGTGACATAGTGTTCAGCATCACAGCAACCACGAGTTACCTCTGTACAGCAATGCACAGACCAGTGCTATGCTAGACCACCTAGAAGAATGTTGGACAGGAAAACAATCTGAACCTGGCCTGAGGGCCGCCCACCTTCCTGCTTGGTAGCATAACTTTCTGTGCACTAGGCCAAGACAGAGATGAAGAGAGTTAATATTATATTTGTGCTATTAAGGACTGGAATGAAAACTCTGAAATTTGGGAGGAAAAAACCAAACCAGTTTTTATTTTGTTAATGTAACATTTCAACAGGAGAAACAATTTTCTACCTATAAATGAAGCAGTTTCAGAATAACTTCATGTTAAGCTACTTTACTTCAATGGACATTGTCACAGAGCACCTGTACGACACTGACCCTCAATACTTGTTGCAGCATAACAGGGTTGTCAAGCAGCTCTGAGCCTCTCTAGAGGCAAGGAGAAACGCATTTTATCAAAGAGAGGCAGAGTCTAAGAAGACAAGGTAAAAGGTGATGTCTCCGTGTTAGTTGACAGCTGTGTTGTGATCATAGCATCACATCCCTTGTGTATTGGCAGGAATAAATAGGAAAGATGATTTGAAAAGGTCCTCAGGATAAAGAGACATAACCTCTCTTAGTTACAGAAATTGTGACACTACTTTAACATGTCTTAAAAAAGTGTATTCCTTCTAGAATACATGTCAACTATATCACAGAATTATTGTGAAGAGGAATAAAATACATCACATTGATTTGAAAGGCACAAAACTTCTACCAAAATAAAAGATTTCTTTGTATCCTCCATTCATAGATTTAGATACCTAAGTATATAGGTAGCACAAATGCTTATATACTTTATTTTTACAGAGTAGAGTGGCATTTTTAAATATCTCCCCTCCAAGATTCTTTAAGAAACAATCAGCAATCTTCTTCATAAAGGTCACTCCTTAGAACCCTGTGGAACAACTTTACTCTACAAACATTGTGATGTCATGAGCCAGAATTGACAGCAACAATTCAGACATTATTTGAGAATTATAGAACAGCTCACTCACTTATAACTGTTAAGGAAGAACATACTCACAATTTATTTCTGAAGCTGTAAGTCACAAGAGAAGAGATTGCCTATCTTTCTCTCACTGAACTGGATTCAAACCACCAGAGAGTTGTGGCTCTTGGGTCAACTGGGCAGCTCCTTACAGACTTTGGCCTCAGAGCTATAGAATACCTTAGGAAATTTCATAGAATAATTATTAGAGGACATACAAAATGAACAAGCAAAACTCCAAATCCACTGTAATTAAGTCAGTTTCAATTCAGTGATTATGTATATAGAATTGTGCTATGGGGTTTTCAAGATTGCAGTTCTTGAGGGAAGTAGAATGATATGTCTTAGGTGTAGTGGCTGGTGTGTTTGAACCATGAAGCTATGGGTTTTTAGTAACTGAGTGTTTTTACTACTTAGCTATCTATTGGAAACCCACAGAAAAGTAAAATAGAAAATATTTCCCCCAAAAAAGTGAATCTGTTTTTTTTGTTGAATCTATTCCCTCTCATGCCTTTTTTATCCTGAGATGGAATGAAGAAAAAATGTAAAACTCCCAGAATTTATGAGTATGTGAGTTGCAGAAGTGTTTTTAAAAAACTAGGCTATCCTGTTTTTAATGTATTTCTCTGTAGGGCTTGAGTAATAAATATGAATATATGGCGGGAAGACTTTTATATCAAATTTTAATGAAAGGTTAATCACTTCAGCATCAATAAGTCATTTTTTGGAAAGACATTCCAACTCCTAACTGTAAAGTTTGATGTGTGTTTCTGCTTATTAACATGTGAAGCAAGAAACAAGAAAATAGTCAAACTTACTAAAATATAGCCATTAACTTCTTGGTGTTTCCTGATACTAATAGATTTTTGTCAAAAAGAGAAGCTGACTTAAGATGACCTTGTTTGAAATAGACTAGAACTGAAATTCAATTAACTGCTGCATTAGAGTACAATTGTAATGAACACATTTTATTGCAGGTTAGTAACATCTAGAGTAGATAAGACCCAAGGGTACAAGTTGTTAAGTGTGTCACAGAGATAGAGAAGAATAAAATTATATTAAAGAAACTTAAAACTTGAAGTAATAAACCACGTTTTAGTTTAATGATGAAGACAAAAAGTCTCTTGATACTCTAAGCAAAAACTCAGTACAACAGACTTCTGAGGGAAATTGTGAAAACTTTTGGGGCATATATAGAAGACCACTTGGAAAACTGACAATATTTTCTACCCATTTCCTTTAATTTATGCTCTCTTTACAGAATGACTTTGCAACTTCTTTTTAAGAAGGAGGTATTCTTGTTTGTTGAATCTGCACTGATCTAGAGATTTGCTTTAGCTGAGAGAATGCAAAAGTTATGTTGTAGAATATGCTAGCCAAGTTCAAAAGATCTTGCATACATTTGATCACTTGTCTAGAGCTCCTGCAATCTCCATATAAATAAGACCAGATGAGCATTCTGGAAGAGGAGACACTAAATGAAGCAGAGTCATTCAGTGAAATCATCTAACCTTTCACCTGCTGTGAACTAACCACAGGAGATTCATGGTCAAGGCTTTCCTATAGCTTTCTGGACACTTGATCAGAAAAACAATAATCTAAGCATTTTTAAGTACTAAATCACAGATAAATGATGCACAACTAATATTTTATGCTTTAAAAATCTAGAAGAATTAATAATAAATACGTTCTGTTTTAATATTAAAACACAAACACTCAAAGCACTATAAACTGTATTCTCTTATTATGCTTCTGTTTTAATTTTTTTATTCTGAGTACGATTCATGGTGAATATGATAGATCTAAGTGATATTTATCAGGGGTAGAAACAAGAAAGGTAATATTTAGGATTGTATCTCTTCACCTTACTGTATGATGAACAGATAATCAAGAAGTTGAATTACATGAAGGATTGGTCAACAGTATTGGGGGAAGATTCATTAACAACCTGTAATATGCAGATGATCCAATCTATTTTTAAAAATTTTTATTTATTTATTTATTTTCTGTGTGTACTGTCAAACTGGCTCTGACTGGTACAGGAGGAGATTGCCCCTCCTTCTCCTGCACAGCATCTGGGGGATTTGAACCACATCCTCTGGGATGTGGCTTTTTACCACTAGGCCACCAGAGCTCTGCTGACACAATCTTTTCAATGACAGAGAAAAACAAAACAAAACAAAACCTTGAAAAACTGTTGAAGATTATGCATTAAACTCTTCAATGTAGATTACACTTCGATGTATAAAAAACAAAAGTCTTCAGATAGAGACCAAGGGATAACAAGGTGATAATGACACAGAATATTGAAATGTTCAGGGATTTAATTCATTTAGATTCACAATTAATATCCAAAGAGGCAATAGGAAAGAAATCAAAGGACATATTACAATGAGAAAATCAGATGCAAAATTCATTGTTAAAATTTTTCTGTTGTTGTTGTTATGAGATCTGAGACTCATAGTGAACTTATCTACAATAGAGCAAGGTTTACTTTTGCTTTATCGTGAGCCAGTCTCACTGACTATAACACAGCCAATCCCATTGCCCGTTTACCATGTCAATTCATCTCATCAGGGGCCTTCCTCTCTAACACTTTCCCTCCAACTTTCCAAGTGTGATGTCCTTCTCCATGAACTGGTCCCTTCTGGGCACAAACCCAAAGTACGTGAGATGGAGCTTCAAAATCCTACCTCTAACTAGAGACTTGGTTTCATCCTCTCCAAGACAGAACTATTTGTTCTCCTGGAATACCATGGTATATATATTCAATAATCTTCTCAAGCACAATAACACAAAGTCATCATTTCTTCTGTCGTCTTTAGTTCCCCTCTCTGATACATAGCAAGTAATTATGAAGATTATGGCCTAGATCAGGTGCACCTAAGTCTCTAGGCTGACTTCATTGCTCTTTAGCATTTTGGAGAGGTCTATGATAACAGACTTCCCCAACACAATTTATCTTCTGATTTTCTGACTGCTAGTGCCAAGAGTGTTGGTTGTGGAGCTGAGTAAGCTCAAATTATTAATAGCCTCAGTCTCTTCTCTATCTATTTTGGTGCTGCCTCTTGGCCCAATGGTCAGATTCTGTCTTCTTAATGTTAAGCTATAATCTACATTGAAGACTACAGTCCTTAACCTTCTACAGCGAATGTTTTAGGTCTTCCTAAGTTTTGGCAAGCAAGGTTATATCATCTGCATGGTTGTTGATTATTCTTTCTGCAGTCTTGATGCCACACTCCTCCTCATATAAAGTCCAGTCTCCTGAATGATCAGTTATGTGTACAGATTGAAAATGTATGAATGCTCTCCAGTCCCTCTCAAGTTAACTAATAATTTACAAGGTTATTGCTCTTGTGTGCTGCATAGTATTCTGTTGTGTGAATGTTCCATAATTTCTCAATCCATTCATTTGTGGTTGGACATTTGGGCTGTTTCCATGTTCTTGTGGTGGTGAATAATGCTACTATGAACACTGGTGTAGAAAGCTGTTTGTGCCTCAGTTCTCATATTCTCACAGTATATTCCAAGTAGTGGAATACCTGGATTATATGGAATATCTACTTCCAGCTTTCTGAGGAAGGGCCAAACCGTCTTCCAGAATAGTTGCACCATTATACGATTCCACCAGCAATGTATAAGAGTTCCTTTCTTGCCACATCCTCTCCAACATCTATTGCTTGCTGTCACTCTTTCTGGAGTGAGATAGTACCTCACTGTGGCTTTGATTTGCATCTCTCTTATCACCAGTGATTTGGAGCATTTCTTCATGTGTCTGTTTACCATTCAAATATCTTTCTCTGTGAAAATTCTTTCCATGTCTTCTGCTCATTTTGTATTAGGTTATTCAGTCTTTTTCTTAAAAATGTATGGAGAAAGAATGTATCCCTGATGTACTCCTTTCCTGATTTTGAACCATGCAGTATTTCTTTGCTCTGTTATCATGATTGCTCCCTGGTCCAAATACAGGTTTTGTGTGAGTACAATCAAGTATTCTGGGATTCCTATTCTTCTTAAGGTTATTTACAATTTGTTGTGGTCTACACAGTCAAATGCCTTTGTATAATCAATAAAGGACAGATATATATTCCTCTTTTACTCTTTGCTTTCAGCCAAGATCCATCTTACATTGGCAGTATGACACTAATGTCATGGCTTCTTTTAAAACCAGATTATATTTCTGGTAGTTCTCTGTTAATGTACTGTTCTAGTCGTTTTGGGGTAATCTTACTAAGATTTTGCTTGTGTGTGTGATGTTAATGATATTATTTGATAATTTCCAAACTCTGTCGTATCACCTTTTTTTTGTTGATTGGAATAAATATGGCTCTCTTCCAGTCTGTACGCCAGGTAGTTCTCCTCCCCTTGGGCCCTTGTACTCAATCTACAATAATGATCTTATACAGTATTTGTCTTTATGAGACTTAGTTCACTTAGCATAATGCTCTCCAGCTCCCATGTTAGGTAGTACTTTACAAAATCATTGCTCCTGCGTGCTGCATACTATTTCATTACGTGATGTACCATAATTTCTCAATCATTCTATCATTTTGCTGTCTGAATGCACCATAATTCCTCAATGCATTCCATTGTGATTAGGAATTTGGGCTCTTTATGTATTCTTGCTATGGTAAATAACACTCCTATGAAAGTTGGCATGCAAGTCTCCATTTGTGCCTCAGTTCTCATTTCTTGAGGTATATTCCAAGTAGTGAAATAGCTGGGTCATATGGAATTTCTATGTTCAGCTTTCTGAGGAAACATCAAACTGTCTTCCAGAGTGCTTGTACCATTTTACAATCCAACCAACAATGTATAATAGGTTCTATCTCACCACATCCTCTCCAGTATTAATTACTTGCTGCCGTGCTAAACTTTGCCACTGCTACTGGGGTAAGATGGCATCTCATTGTGGTTTTGATTTGCATTTCTTATTTCCAGTTATTTCTTCACCTGTCTGTTGGCCATCTGAATGTCCTCCTCTGTGAAAAATCTTTCCATGTCTCATACTCATTTTGTAATTGAATTATCAGGTTTTTTTCTTGTAGAGACCCTGGAAAAGTCTGTCAACTTTCATTATGAGACTCTTGTCTGAGATTGTATTGTCAAACATTTGTTCCCAGTCAGTAGGGGTTTTTTTTTCACCCTGTTGGAAAAAGTTTTTGATGAGAAGAGGGATGTAATACTTAGAAGATCCCATTCATCAATCTTATCCTATTCAAGTTGTGCATTTCTGGTTGTATTTGGAAGTCTCTTCATATTGTAGACTATACTTTCTAAGTTTGATCCCAGTTTTTCTCTTAGGAACTTTGTTGTTTTAGGCTTTACATCTACCTTTAGTTGATTTTTGTGCATGATGCTAGATGTGGATCCTGTTTCAGCTTTATGAAGGTTAACAGTCCAGGTTTGTCATTACCATTTGTTGAAGAGTTTGTTATTTCCCTATTTGATAGGATTTCTTTTTTTTGTTGAATATCAGTTGACTATAGATAGGTGGATCAATTTCTGGGTTCTCAATTGTGTTCCATTGGTCTATGTACCTGTCATTTTACCAGTATCATTCTGTTTTGGTTACTACTGTGTGTAGTAGGTTTTGAGGTCAGGTAATGCTCCTTAAGTTGTTGCTGAGTTTGTTCTAGGCACTTTAGTGCAATATTCAGAGTTTTGTCTAACATCCTTCTCAGTCTTTACTTCCTCTTCTTTGTAATGACCTTTTAAATTTTTCCTGGATAATACTCTTAATATCCTCCCATAGTCCATCTGGTTTTCTCTCATTATTGTTCATATGGTCTTCATTCATTAGTGTTCAAGGAACTCAAATTTGTTCTTGAGATGGTTTTAAAATACTGGTGGGATAGACTCAAGGCCAAATGTTGGTTCCTGTGGGTTTGATTTAACCTTCTTTTGCTTAAATTTGACCTTGTATATGAGTAATTTATGATCTGTTCCAAAATCAGCAGCTGGCCCAATTTTCACAACTGATACTGGGCTTCTTCAATTATTCTTTCCACAGATACAATAGATCTGATTTCTGTCCATACCACCTGTCAAAATCTGTGTGTATAGTCACCGTTTATGATTCTTATAAAAGATTTGCAATGAATCAATGAAATCATTGTTTGTATAGAATTCTATCATGTTATCTCTATCCTCATTTCTGTCACCAAGACTAGTGATCCCTCTGTTCAAAATTTTTTTGTTCTAGTCATTTATTATTATTAATGCACCTTGATTGCATGTTTGAACTATTCTAACTGCAAAAGTTGGTAGAAATTATCTATGTTCTCCTTTTTGGTGCTGGTTGATGGTGTATATATTTGAATAATAGTGATAGTCACTGGAATTGCTTGTATGCAAATGGATATATCCTGTCACTCACAACATTGTACTTCAAGATAGACTTAGAAATTACTTTCTTAACTTTAAAAGAAACCCTGTTTTTCCTCACCTTTTCTTCTTCCACATAGTAGATCATATGTCGTTGTTGTTGTTGATTGACTTTAAGTCAAGCATGACTCATAGTGACCCTGTGAACAAAAGGCCTCAAGCCCCTCTACAACTATCAACATTTATCAAAGTTCATAGTTTCTGGAGGCATATTGTTTAGGGATGCCACTCTTACATCCAAAGATCATATGATGATCTGATTTAAAATGTCCCATGACATCTCATTTCACCAATACCTGGTATGTCAATGTTTATGTATTCCATTTTTTTCTTAACAATGTCCAATTTTCCTACATTCATGTAATCACTGGTGTCTGCTTACAACTGCTTTCCTTTGTGTTTCCGTATTTGAGGGTTCAGTTTCAGTTGCCATATCTGCTAGTCTACTCTCAGTGTCCTTTATTGTATATAGGGTTTTAGGAGGCCTGTTATTTTGGAAATGGATGGTCAATTCTTCTTTCTACTCTGTCTAAATTTGAATGCTTAGCTTTAGAACAGTATCTGACCAAGAAGTAGTTTACAGAAAGGAGCCAAGCTATAGTATTTTTTTATTTCCTCATATACATATAAGGAGCCCTGGTACTTTACTTTTTGCTGTCAGTGTGAAGGCTTCTTGTTAAAATCCATGCACTTTCCATGTAAGATAAGAAATTTCCCCCAGTGTGATTGATTGCTTCTGAAAACCTGCTGGTGAGTAGATATGAATAATTTCTGAATCTAAGGTACTTATCAACATATGCATTTAAAAGCTTGAAAATTAGTAAGGAAGTCAAAATAATTGATAACTTTGAATTATGGCACTTAATCTATGCTAGGAAATTTGGAGGATCGTTGACTGGACAACATATTAGAAGAGGTTTCATATTTGATCCCATTCCCAAGAAAGATGATTCAACTGAATGTGTAAACTATCGAACAATGTAATTAATATCACATGAAAGCAAGATATTGCTGAAGATCATTTAAAAATGGCTAGAATAGTACATAGATAGGGAAGTACCAGAAGTTCAAGCAGGATCTAGAAGAAGCCGAGGAACCAGGGATATCATTTCTGATGTCAGACGGATCCTGGCTGAAAGTAAAGAATACCAGAAGAATGTCTATTTATCATTATTGAAAATGCAATGACGTTTGACATTTGTGGGTTATAACACATTGTGGCTTACTTTGAGAAGAATGGGAATCCCAGAGCATCAATAGTGCTCATGCAGAACCTATACCTAGACCAGGAGGCTGTTGTGCAAACAGAACAGGGGAATGCTGCATGGTTTAAAATGAAGAAGGGATTGTGTCAGGATTGTATTCTTTCTCCATAGCTGTTCAATCTGTTGTTGTTGTTGTGTACCATCAAGCTTGAACCAACCTATAACTGAAATTCTGACAGCTTTTCAGAGGCAATTAATCATACAAAAGAGATTGCTCACATTGTAAGGATGGACCAATCCTTGGAGAAGGACATCATACTTGGAAGAATGGAGGGAAAGTTCACGAGAGGAAGACCGTGGATTAAATGAAGTGATTCAGTAACTGGGATAATCTGGGTAGATGAGTTGAGTTCAGTAAAAATGGCTCATAACAAGGCAGGTTTCAGAGCTGTTGTACATAGGGTCACAGGAGACTCAAAGTCACATAGATTAACAGTTCCTGCAGACCAGCTGGTGGATTTGAACCACATACCTTTTGGGATTGCAGCATAGCTTCTTGACACTATGCCACCAGATCTTACTTCAATCTGTATGTTTAGGGTTTATTTTCTTTATATGCCTATTTAATCTGTATGTGGGCAAATTATCCTAGAGGTTGAACTTTATGAAGACGAATGTGATATTAAGGTCAGAGGGAGACTTATCAACAATCTGAATTATTCAGGTGACACAATCTTGCTTGCTGAAAATGAGGAGGACTTGGAACACCTGTTGCTGAAGATCAAGGAATGCAGCCTTCAACATAAATTGCACCTCATTGTCAATAAAGCAAAGAATCGTACCTCTTTACTGATGGGCAACATCATGATGGATGGAGAGGAGATTGAAACTGTCAACAACTTTATCTTACTTGGTTCCACAATGAACATCCTTGATTCCAGTAGTTAGGACATAAGGAGATGCACTAAAGTAGGAAAATCTACAGTTAGGGGCCTCTCTAAATTAAGAAGTAATGCTGTCAGTTTGAGGACTCAGGTGTGTCTCATTCATCCCACGGCTTTTCTGATCACTTGCTATGCATCTGAGAGCTGGAAAATAAATAAGGATAACATAGAAGAATTGACGCCTTTGAGCTGTGGTGTTGGAGAAGAGCACTGAACATGTGACACATGACCAAAAGAACAAATATCTCTCGGAGAGGATGTGGCTAGAGTGCTTTTTGGAGGCAAGAATAATGAGGCTTCTCCTCATATACTTCAGAAATGTTGCTAGGAGGGGCTATTCCTTGGGGAAAGACAAAATGCTTGAAAGAGTGGAGGATTGGCAAAGAAGAGGAAGACACTTGACCAGATGGATCGATATGGCAATGACTACAGTGGACTCTATTTTGTCCGAAAATGTGAAGATAGACCTACAACCAGGAGAAGATAGAATAGATGAATGGGATCTTCTAAGACTCAAATCCCTATGCACATCCAAAATCTTCTCCAACAGGGTTCAAAGGGAAACCACTGACTGGGGCAAAGTATTTGGTAATGATATATCAGATAAGGCACTTATATCCAGAATTTATAAAATACTTGAGCACCACAACAAGATAAAGGTAAATAATCCAATAGAAAAATGGGCACAGGATATGAACAGACACTTCACCAAAGAAGACATTCAGATGGCTAACAAGCACATGAAGGAATGTTCAAAATTCCTAGCTCTAAGAGAGATGCAAATTAAAACAACTATGAGACATCATCTCACCCCAGTCAGAATAGCAAAATTTAACAGAACAGCAAGCAACAAATGCTGGCGAGGTTGTGGAGAAACTGGAACCCTTATTCATTGTTGGTGGAAGTGTAAAATGGTGCAACCACTGTGGAAGGTGGTGTGGTGCCTTCTCAAAAAGTTGCAAATAGAGAAACCATTTGACCCAGCAATTCCACTACTAGGAATATACCCCAAAGAGACCATAATTGACATCCTTACAGATATATACACACCCATGTTTATCACAGCTTTGTTAACAATAGCAAGGAGCTGGAAATAACCTAAGTGACCATCAGCAAACAAATGGATAGAGAAGCTCTGGTATAGTCACATAATGGCATACTACACTGCATTGAAAAACAAGGAACTCATGCAATATTATTCAAAATGAGTGACCCTGGAGGACATTATGCTGCGTGAAGTATCTCCGTCACAAAATACTGCATGGTGTCACTGTTGTAAAACAGGACTGAGTTCGTGGTTGGGGGGGAGACTGAGAAAGATAGGTTCAATACTGACTCTGACACACCTAAATCCATTGGCTCAGCTACTATGTCAATCCATCTTATGTAGGGTATTCCTCTCCTGAGCTCTCCCTCCACCCTTTCAAGAATAATATCCTTCTCTAAGGACCAGTCCTTCCTGGCCACCTACCCAAAGTATATGAAAAGCAGTATCAAAATCTTTGTCTCCAAGGAGAAAATTGGTTTTGCCCTCTACAGATCTGACAGATCTGTTTGTTCTCCTGGCAGTCCACAGTATGTTCAATACTATTCTTCAGTACCATAACACAAAGACATTGGTTGTTTGTTTTTTTGTTTTGTTTTGTTTTTTTGTTTGTTTGTTTTTTCTGTTATCCTTAGTCATTGTCCAGCTCTCTGATACATATCAGGTAAATGTGAAGACCTGGATCAGGCACAACTCAGTCTCCAGACTGATATTATTCTTTAGAACTTTGGAGAGGTTCCTGACACTGGGTTTTTCCAGTGCAATTCATCTTTTGATTTCTTGATTACTAGTGTTAAGTATGTTTATTGTGGAGCTGAGCAAGCTGAACTTGTTAACACTCTCAAATTCTTCTCCATTTATCATGGTGCTGCCAATTGGCTGAGTGGTGAGAATTTTTGTCATCTTGATGTTGAGCTTCAATCCATATTGAAGACTAGAGTCCTTGACTTTCTGTAGCGAACACCTCAGGTCTTTCTTAGTATCAGCAAGCAAGGTTGTGCTACATGCATTACAGAGATTGTTGATGAGTCTTCCCCCAATTCTAATTTCACACTCCTCATTAATCCCAGGCACCCAAATGATCTGTTCTGTGTATAGATTGAAAAGGTATAGAGATAGAATGCATCCCTGGTGTGCTCCTTTGTTAATTTTTAACTACTCAGTGTTTCCTTGCTCTGTTCTGACAACTGTGCCCTGGTCTAAATATAGATTTTGCATCAGAACAATCAAGTGCTCCGGAATTCTTATTTTTCTCAAAGTTAACCATAGTTTGTTGTGATTCACACAGTTAAAATGCCTTTGCATAGTCAATAAAACACAGGTAGTCATTCCTCTGGAATTCTTTACTTCCAGCCAAGATTCATCTGACATTGGTGATAATGTCTCTAGTGCCATAGCCTCTTTTAGGCCAGCTTATGTTTCTAGTAGTTTTTTCTCAATGTACTGATCCAGTCATTTTTGGATAATCTTCAGCAGGATTTTGCTTGTGTGTGATATTAATGATATTATTTGATAATTCCCACACTCTGTTGGGTGACCTTATTTTCTGCTAGGAAAAATAAATATGAATCTCATTGTGTAGATTGGCCAAGTAGTTGTCTTCCAGATTTCTTGGCACAACATAGTGAGCATGCCCAGGGCAGCATATATTTGTTGAAATATGTCAATTGGTA
Organism: Elephantulus edwardii; assembly: GCF_000299155.1. NCBI lineage: Eukaryota > Metazoa > Chordata > Mammalia > Macroscelidea > Macroscelididae > Elephantulus > Elephantulus edwardii. The sequence continues at coordinate 6,946,340 of NW_006399869.1, read as the reverse complement.
TCCCATCAATTCCTGGAGCCTGGTTTTTTGCAAATTCCTTCAGAGCAGCTTGAACATCCTTATTTATTACCATTGTATCCTGACCATAAGTTGTTTCATGAAATACTCCTGTTTCAGTCAATTCTTTTTTGGTACAGTGACTGTGTATTCCTCCCATCTTTTTAAAATGCTTCCTGGATCATTCAATATTCTGCTCATATCAGCTGTATAGCAGCTGTAAGTGTTGCAACTCAAGGCTTGAATTTGTTCTTTAGTTATTTTAGGTTAAATAATGCTGAGTCAGTTTATCTCTTTTAATTTTCCAACTCCAGGTCTTTGCATAATTCATTTTAATACTTTGTTTTTTCTTCCCACTCTACCCTTTGAAATTTTCTGTTCAGCTCTTTAATTTCTTGATTTGTTTCCTTTTACTTTGGCTTCTCAGTGATCTAGTGCAATATTCAGACTCTCTTTTGTCATCCACCTCAGTGTTTTTTCCCCTCTTCTTTCTTTGTAATAATCTTTTAATTTTTTTTTTCTGGATAATATTCTTGATAGCCTCCCACAGTTCATTTGGTCTTTATTCATTAGTGTTCAAGGCCTCAAACATGTTTTTGAGATAGTCTTTAAATTCAAATGGAATAGACTCAATGTTAAATTTTTGTTGCTATGGTTTGGTTTAACCGTCTTTAGCTTTAATTTGAACTTGCACAATAGTAGTTGATGGTCTATTCCACAGTGGGCACTTGGCCTAGTTTTCATATTTTATACTGAACGTCAATGATTATTTCCACAGGTGTAATCAGTATGATTTCTGTGTATACCATCAGGTGAAATCCATGTGTATAATCCCATTTGTAAAGATAGATAGACAGATACAGACATATAATTCACCTAATTGTCATTCACATATATCACATAAAGAAGATAGTCTCCTTTATGTTAAGCATCAGTAGACAAACCATAGGGTGCCAATAAAATGTGGAACAAAATTCAAATTTATTAAAAAAATTTGAATTATACATTTTAATAATATGTAGCTTATTTTCTAACTTCTAATAGGAAGCTTTAATTTAAATATTTCAGATAAATACAATTAAAATATTTTTATTTTTATTGTTGATGTGTACTATAGAGATGAAACCGACCCACAGCTGACTCTCTGGCAGATTTTCAGAGGCAGTTAATTGCATCAGAGAAGATGGTCCATCATTTTTCTCCCACGTGAAAGCTGGTGGCCTACAACCGTGTGCCTTCAGAATTACAGTGCAGTTTCTTGCTGCTAGGCTACCAGAGCTCCATTTGGCATTATGTAACATATAATAAGGAAGCTCTGGTGGCCTGGTGGAAAGAAGCTGTGCTGCAATCTTGAAGGCACACAGTTCTAGCTACTTAGTGGAAGAAGGATGGACAATCTCCTTCTGAGCAATTGATTAACTGCCCCTGAAAACCCTCCGGAAGATTAACTATGAGTTGGTTCTGGCTCAATGATACACAGCACAACAATATGAAATAACTGTTGTTGTTATTGTTGTTATGTGTCATTGAGTCACCTCACCTGTGACTCATAATGACCCTATGTACAAAAGCTCCAAAGTCTACCCTGTCCTCAACCAGTCTCACTGAGTCTGACACACCGACCCCAATGCCTCAGTTACTATATCAATCCATCTCATGCAGAGTCTTCCTCTCCTGTGCTGTCACTCCACTTTTCTGAGCATGATGTTCTTCTCCAAGGACCTTTGCCTCCCTCCTGGCCACATGCCCAAAGTACAGGTGAATAGTAAGGTAAGGTAAATTTTAAAATTAAAATAATTTAAGTTAAAAGTAACAAAGTAATAGATTTTTATGAATATTTCCTTTCAAAGCTGAAATTGAAATATAGTTGTTTGTCAAAGTTACCAAGATTTTCATCTCCTTAAGCATGACTGACACTACAGGAATGTAAAATACTTGAAAGGAACTTGAAATACTTGCAGAAGATCAAAGAATAAAACCTTCAAGATGAATTCTATCTCAACATCAAGAAGACAAAAATTGTAATTATTGGGTCCACAGGAATCATCATGATATATGAAGAGAAGACTGAAGTTGTAAATGATTTCATCTTGCTTAGATGCACAATGAGCAATACTGGTACCAAATTACTGGGAATTAAAAGACGTATCACCTTGGTAAAGTCCAGGCTCAAAGACCTCTCCAATGTCACAAAAAGCAAGAATATCAGTTTAAAGATTAAGGTGTACCTGATCCAAGCCATGTTCTGTTCAATTACTGGTTATGCATCTGAGATCTGGACTGTGAATAGAGAAGACAGAAGAACTGACATCTTTGAGTTGTGATGCTGGAGAAGAGAAAGAGATAATCTCATTGACTGTCAAGAGAACAAACAAATATGTATTTGGAGAAGGCGAAATTCCATCTCACATACTTTGGACATGTGAGGGGTCAGTCAGTCCTTGGAAAAGGATGTCATGCTCAGAAAAGTGGAAGGTCAATAAAGGTGGGGAAGACCCTCATCAAGATAAATGGACATAGTGACTACAACAATGGGCTTAAATATGTCAGATATGGTGAGATCAACGCAGTTTCAGAACTGTTATTCACAGCATTACTCTGAATTATGGTTAACATGGTGGCACCTAACACTAACAAAATTTATGTGAAATGTAACTTTTAGAAAATAAATGTATAAACTTTATATAATTTAGGTACTAACAATGAGGTATGTAAAACACAAAAACAAAACAATCTAAATTTCTTTCAGTTCAAACAGTAAGTTGATTAAAATAAAAGATTCAGTTGGTGTCTATTATTTCAAATTCATAAGAAAAAGTTTTTATTTTGTTTTAATGTAATAATATTTTTATATTATAATTAGAAATTTTCATTAACTAAATGATACCTGAGATATATAAGAATAAAGATTATAATCTAAATTCAGAGTGGTTCAGAGTAGATAATTCCTTAATATGACCATTGTAGCCATAGTGTTTATGACTTTTATGCAATTAAATTATATAGAATATGTGATGGTAGGCATTATGTGTCAATTAGTCTAGACTAGGATTCCCAGTCACAAAAAATTACTTTACATGTGTACCTCACCTGATGGACTACACAAGAGTCAGATTGACTATCTATCTGTAGAAGGAGTCATTGAAGTAGCTCCATATCAACAATCAAAACTAGGCTAAGTGCTGACTATAAAACAGACCATAAATAACTTACATGCAAGAAAAAATTGAAGTTGAAGAAAAAATTTTTTAAAATTTTACAAGAAACAAAATATCACATTGGCTTTATCATATATGAATTTAAAAATTATCTCCATGGTAAGTTTGAGGCATTGAGCATCAATGAGTGTAGACCAGAGATACATAATCAAAGACATAAACCATGAAAAGAGCAAAGGGGTTTTAAAAAAGAAGGAAGAAAAGACAAAAATGGATGACATAATAGACTCTTAACAGGTTTCATATTGAAAGCCTTTAAGCTTATGAGTAAAAGACTAACAACAGAAATACAGTTCAGAAAATCTCCAGAAAACTGAGAATTGGGATCTCTTTAGAGGGACTCAGGGACCTGTCTAGAGTACTGAAGAGCAAGGATGTCAGTCTGGACACTAAGATGCACCTGATCCAGACCATAGTCTTCACAATTGCTTGCTATGTGTCAGAAAGGTGGACAATGTCCAGGGATGATAGAAAGATAATTGAATTAGTTGTGGTGCTGGAGAAGAATGTTGAATATACCATGGACTTCGAGGAAGACAAACAGACTCATTTTAGAGATTGTAAAACCAGCTGTTCCTTGGAGGCAAGTATTCTGAGGCTTTGTCTGACATACTTTGGGTATGTTGGAAGGAGGGACCAGTCCTTGGAGAGGATCATCATGCTTGAGAGTGTGGAGAGACAGCACAAAAGAGGAAGACCCTTGATAAGACAGATTGATTCAGTGACTGGGGTAATGGAGGTAGGTGTGTCAGAGGCAATAAGATTGGCACAGGATAGAGCACGGTTTAAGGCTGTTTTACATAGGGTCACTATGAGTCACAGGCAACTCTATAGCACATAACCAAACAACAACAGCAACAGTTACAACTGTGACAATGGGGGTAGGTGTGTCAGAGACAATAAGGTTGACTCAGTATAGAGCAAGTTTCAGAGCTGTTGTACATAGGTTCACTGAGTCACAGATTACTTGATGGTACATAACAACAACAGCAGCAACAGTTATGTCACTGTTGTGCCCTATCTGAAATATATTACTGAGAACTTTGTTTATTCTGCTTCAGTCACAGATTTTGGTCCCTTACATTATCATGAGAAAGGTTAGAAAATGAGTATAACTATGGAGACATAGAGGGAAATGGTAGTGAGTGTTAAATAAAATTTATAAAGAACTGTTAAAGAATAGGAACAAGAGGGTCTGAGTAAGGCTTTCTTTACAGACTTTACTGCCCTGGCATCTGAGATGAAAAATCTAAGTGAAGGAATGAGGCACTAGCAATTTACCTTACTATACTGTAGATTTTGAAGATTGATAGTATTTTTTTCTTCTTGTACAGCACATTGGATACATGAAAAGGGTATATAGCTTGCCTTAGTGCACTAAGTTTATATCTGATTTATATGCTGCATAAGGCTTTCCATCAAAATAACAGAAAAGGTTTTAGTGTTTCTTAGAATGGCATTCTGACTTTTGTCTAAGAATAAAATCTGATTTAAGGTGTATAACCTCTTTGGTGGGGAAATCAAACCCCTCCCCACTGCCTATTTTACAACTTATTTCAAATAAGGCCCTCAATTTGGTTTGTGGCAAGTGTGATTTGTTCAATTCTGACAGATTTATTTCAATCTTGACAATAGAATCACTAAATAATGCCTCAATTCCAAAAGAGAAGGTACTTACTTTCCCTTTGAAGATTTAACAGCTTATCAAGGGGATAATGTTGTAACTACTGAAATGCCTGTGTTGCATATAGGAGGCATCTACTCGCTATGATTTTAGTTAACACTTGAATATCCCAGTATATAGAATATGTATACAGTATAAATATATGTATATATTTCTATCTAAGAGTAAAAGTACTTTCTGTAAGGCTGAAAAGTGAAAACTGACCTATCTTTAAATAGTTTCATTGACTTTATCATGAAAATATGCTCTATATACTCTTAAAAATAAGTTCTTTTAAGACTGATTTGTCTCAAAACTCAGTTTTAAAACAGCAATTACATCAAAACAGAACGAAAAGAAAAATGGAAGGTATGTAGAAAGTCCTAAAAAATATAATCCCATAGAAGGTAAAGGATATATTAAGTAATTATGTTCTATATTAATGTTTTAGGGGCTTTTATTTTTATAATTTTTGACTGAAATTTACAATTGGCATTAAAATATGTTTTGAATAAAGTAATTACGCTTAATATAGTATCCATGATCATTTGAACACGGAAAATAGAATTGATTTTGAGTTTCAGTAAATATCAAAGAACAGGAACTATTTAACACAAAATTTTTATTAAAAAAAAAAAGAGAGAAGCCTATTGGTGCAATGACTGTAGAAGGCACTGAGGCGCTTTCTCAAAAAGTTGCAAATAGAGATAACATTTGACCCAGCAATTCCATTACTGGGAATATACCCCATAGAGACAATAACTGCCACCCAAGCAGATATATGCACACCCATGTTTATTGTGGCTTTGTTCACAACAGCAAGGAGTTGGAAACAACCTAAGTGCCCATCAGCAAACAAATGGATAGAGAAGCTGTCGTATATTCACACAATGGTGTACTATGCTGCATTGAAAAACAAGGGACTCGTGCAATAATATTCAAAACTAGGAATCATGCTGAGGACATTATGCTGAGTGAAATATCTCAGTCACAAAAGGACAAATACTGCATGGTGTCACTGTTGTAAAACAGGACTGACATTGGGGTTAGAAGATGACTGAGAAATATGGGATAAATAATGTACACTGCATTGAAACAGATGAGGGAGAAAACTGTTTTAAAGGAATATGTGTTTAGTTATTATTGAAGGATTGTAAACAATGAAAAAAAAAGTTCTTTTACTTTTCAAAGAGGAGAGTGTACTGGGGGAGGGGTGGGCAGGGAGAAAAGTACAAAAATGAATGAATGGAAATCCAAAGTCTCTGTAAATTTTCATAGAAATTGATACTAAATAAATTTTAAAAAGAAAAAAACCTATCAAATATTGTGAAAACATTTGCAGATTCAAAGTTTAGATTTCCTCTGTTGGTTAACAAATATAAATTTTTATGTCAGAATTTTACTGAAAAATTATGAATATAGAAAAGTCCATTTACTTACTTTTCCCTACTACATTTCCCCACTGATGAGTCAATGTCAATCCATTATTATTAAAAGTCGTGTTTATATATAATTCTCTGTTTTTTCCCATAATCATATAGAAACCATATAGAGCTTGTTCTAGTCATGAAGTCCACTATTATAGTATCATCAAGAACATTTTTTTGTTTTTGTGACTATTAAGTAAAAACTGACCCATAGCTTGACCTTCTAGCAGATTTTTCAGAAGCAGAAAATGCACAGGAGGGATTGCCCATCTTTCTCCCACTTAACAGCTGGTGGTAGATTCCAATCATTATTTTTCATACTAGCAGTACAATTTTTAAACAATAAACAACTTAAGGACCTGAATATTTGTTGTAGAGAGCCATTGACTGTAGTATGTAGTATGGATTTCATCTCACAATCAATACACAAATTGCATTAGGAAAATCTGCTGTCAGGGTCCTCTCCAAAGTTCTAAAGAGCAACAATATCAATCTAGAGACTAAGGTGTGTCTAATTCAGGCCATGATCTTTTCAGTTACCTGTTATGCATCAGAGAGCATGACAGTGACCAAAGAGGATAGAAGTATTGATGCCTTTGAGTTGTGGTGCTGGAGGAGTATTGAATATACCATGGTCTGCCAAGAGAACTAACATATCTTTCCTAGAGAGAACGAAGCCATGCTACTCCTTGAAGGCAAAGATTTTGAGACTCTGGCTCCCATATTTTTGGCATGTTGCCAAAAGGGACCAGTTCTTGGAGAAGGACATCATACTTGGAAAAGTAGAGTGACAACGCAGAAGATGAAAACTCTGGATGAGATAGACTGACACGGTAACTGGGGTAATGAGGGTAGGTGTGTCAGAGACAATGAAATAGGCTCAGGATAGATTAGGATTTAGGGCTATTTTGCATAGGGTCACTATCAGTCATGGTCAACTTTATGGCACATAACAAAAACAACAACCACAACAACATACAATCTGCCACCTAAAAATACCTGTGCTACACCTCTTTATCCTTTCTTTAAATATCTAAAATATTTTAGTGGATTTTTTTATAATTATCATTTTGTTGAAACAAAATAATCATGTTTTGCAAAATGTCATATATTTAGAAAAATATATTGTGTGGGTTTTTTATTTTAAAACTGGCTTCTTTCACTT
>NW_006399869.1:6917818-6938325 GCF_000299155.1 Elephantulus edwardii | reverse complement strand
TAACAAGTGATTGCAAAACCCATGGCCTGTATCAGGCGGACATCGATTTATTTATTTATTCACCTAGCTTATTCTAATTGTAACAATTTTGAAAAAGATGCTATAAATACATGTGGACATTTTATATGGCTGTGTATTCTCAACTCATTTGGATTAAAAAAAAATTAAGTGCAATTATTGTTGCTTTTTTGTGCCATTGAGTTTCCTGTGACTCATACCTTATTTACAACAGCAGTAAACCCTACCCTATCTTGAGCCAATTTCGTTGTCTACGACACACCTACCTCCATTACCACAGTAACTGAGTCAATCCCCCTCATCCAAGGTCTTCCTCTCTTGAACTATTCCTCCACCCTTCCAAGCTTGATGTTCTTCTCCGAGGACTGATCCTTCTAAGCAAAAAGCCCCAAATAGATCAGATGCAGCTTCAAAATCCTTTCCTCCAAGAAGCAGCCTGGTTTCACCTTCTCCAGGACAGACCTGTTGTAAGGATGCAAAATAAGCCACTATTTTACTCAGTGGCAACAACTTTTTATCATAAACTTCTTTTGACCTTAAACCATACTGTACTCATTTTTCTGTTTTAAATACTGGTTCTTGGTCCATATGTAGATTTTTACATGACCAAACTTAAGAGTTTACAACACAAGTGAACATCTTACTCGTTTTCTTTTCGTTCACTCAAGATCTATTTGCAATAGCAACTGCAATTAGCAATGATATCCTTAATCTCATGGGCTGTTCTGGATCAAGATTAAATTTAAATCTGTACCTTGTTGATGTACTATTTCAATTATTTTTAATAGTCTCCAACAAATTTTTTTGCTTGTACAATTAATGATATTGTTTGATAATTTCCATAATGTTGTCTTTTTTTCCCAAGTGAAAGCAATTATTAATCTTTTCCAGTGAGTTACCCACATAGTGGTTTCCAAACTTCTTGGCATGGATTAAGAAATATAACTATCATAGCATCTGTTCACGAAACACCATTCAATATTTCATCAATTACTAGGACCTGGTGTTTTGCCAATGCTTTTAGTACACTCTGGACATCATCCTTTTTTACCATTGATTCTTGGTAATCAATGAATTAAATGGTTCTGTGTTGACCAATTCTTAATGGTACCATGATTTTTTTTGTGTGTTCCTTCCCTCTTTTTAAGAGACTTCCTGCATCATCCAATATTTTGCCCATAGAACACTCAGTATCAGATGTCAAGGACTGAATTTGTTCTATAGTTTATCCAGCTTGTGAATTGTGATTATGATCTTCCTTTTGGGTTTTCTAACTCCAGCTTCTTATAACTTCTTTATAATTTTTTTTTTTTTTTTTACTTTCTGAGTTGCCCTTGGGGATCTTCTTTTCAGTCCTCATTATTTCTCCTTCTCTTTGTTTCGGCTTTTCTGCAACAAAGCACAAGTTTACATCTCTTAGGGTATCAATTTAATTATCTGCTTTCTTGTCAATCTTAGTAATGACCTTTTACTTTCTTCATAGGTGGTGTTATCACCTAACTGATGTTTGTATTCAGTAAATCAGTGTTTAATATATCAATTATATTCTTAAGAAAATTATTTTGTTAGCTCTTCAGTTTTCCTTTGAGCTTGTAATTAAGTGACTGATAGTCCATCCCACAGTCAGTGCTGGGCCTTGTTGTGACAGCTGGTATTAGGCTTTTCCAATGACTCTTTTTAGGTACATAATCAGTCTGATTCTAGTATATCAGGGAAATTATATATATATATATGAGATATATATATGATTTCCACTTATTTAAGTAATTATAATATATACAAATTATTTATCTATATAATTTCCATGTATTTATTCATTTATGATGAATAAATCCTTGGTTGTACAAAATTTTATCATTTAATCTCTGACTGTATATATGTTACGATGGCCATATTTTCCAACTGACATTTTTTCTCCTTTTTTCTATCTTTTGCAGACCAGACATCAATTATTATTAAGTCATCTTGATTGTATGTTAAGTAACTTCAGACTGCAGAAGTTGGTACATATCTTTGTTTTCTTCATCTTTGGTTTTGGTGGTAGGTTCATGAATCATAATAATAGAATACTGCATGATTTAAAATCAAAAAAGATGTATGTGATGATTACATCTTTCTCCTTTCTCTGAATCAATTCAATCTGTGTGCCAAAGAAAGCAACACTGAAATATTCTGTTTAGATTTCTTATGTCAACATTCCTTTCTCTTTTTTTGACTACTTTTCATTCAAGTACAAATATCAGAATCTGTTCTGACATATATTTTGGCCTTCACTTTCCCTCCCTGTTTTGTAATGACCTTTTTTCCTTTCTTATTGAATGACTTCTTTGATGCCATTCTACAAAACACCTGGTCTTCAATCATAAGTGTTCAATGAATCTATTCTCAAGACAGTTTATAAATTCAGTTGGATATACTCTGTATAATAATTTGGCTCTTGTGTCGGACTTGTTTTCAATTTCTTCAACCTTACTTTGAGCTTTCATAAGCTCATTTCACAAGCTCATTTGACGTTCTGTTCCAGAGTCAGGCCTTACCTTTATTTAGGCTGCTAATATTGAGCATGATTTACTATTTTCCAACGTGTCTTTCTGCAGATATAGTCAATCTAGGTAGCTCTTCAGGTGAAGTCTATGTATAATCACAATTCATGTTATTTTAAAAGTATTTGCAGTTGCTGAGAATGTTCAAATACTACAGCTTTCAATAGGAATAACTTCTCAATATCAAGGAAAAAATCTTCACCATTGTACTAATAAGCAGTATTATGATAGATGAATAATTATTAAAGTTATCAATGATTCAATTTTACTTGATCCAGTATCGGCATCCATGGTGGTAGCATTCAAGAATTTAAAAGACACATTGCATTGGGGAAATATGCTGTCAAGTACCTCCACAAAGTTCTAAAGATCAAGAGGTAAGCTTAAAGATTAAAATGTGCCTGGTCTAGGCTATAGTCCTTTCAGTTGCTTTCTATGCATCTGATGGTTGGACAATGAATAAGAATGACAAGATGAATTATACTGTTGGTAAGGAGAACTGAATATCTTCTGGATTGAATGGACAAATTTGTCTTGAAGTAAGGGCAGCTAGAATGTTCCTTAGAGGAACAAGGATTGTAAAATTTCATCTCAGATACTTCAGGATATTTTCAGGATTTTCAGGAGGACTCAGTTCTTGAAAACAACATGCAAGAGAAAATATGACACAGTGACTACTACAATGGTATTGACTCTGACAGACATTATCAAGATGGGACAGGATAAGGCATGTTTCAAATCTGTTTTTCATAAAGTTGTTATGGGTAGGTATAGAATTAAATCAGCAGCAACATCATTTGCAATTATTTAATTATTCATTACACAGATTTTATCAAGTAATCTCCAGCCTTATTTCTGTGACCAAGGCCATATTTTCCAGCTTTTACTTTCCAGTCACCAATTGTTATTAATGTATCTTGATTGCATGTTCAATCAATTTCAGACAGCAAAAATTGATTGTTGTTGTTGAGTACTATCAAGTTAGAACTGACCCATCTCAGACCCTCCAGTGGATTTCCAGAGGCTGTTGTTAATCTCACGGAAGGAAATTGTTCATTCTTCTGCCTCAGAATAGCTGGTGGATTTGAATTGCATACCTTCAGGATTACAATGTAGTAGAGAAATTATCAATTTCTTCAATGTTGGTTTTTATATTTGGTACATATTTTTAAACAACAGTTTTATTAATAGGGAATTCCTTTTATGAGTATTCTTAGTATCCTATCAAAGTATTGCACTTTAGGATGGATCCTGAAATACCTTTTTTGACAATGGATATCAACCTTCCTCTTCAATTTGCCATTTCTGTGTACTAGATCATGTGACTGTCATGATTCAGAATGGCAAATAACAGTGCATGTCAGCTTACTATTGTCTAGGATGTTAATCTTTATTCACACCATTTTAGTTTTGACAACTCCCAATTTTTGTTGATTTATCCTTTTTATATTCCCGGTGTTACAGTTTATTACTCCTTATTTTGAGATCATTATGAGAGTATATTTTGTCTATTTCACTATACACTTACCATTCTCTGAAACATCCAGTGACATGACAACAAAAGATTCAGTGTGGCTCAGGATTTCCAGATGTGTAGTTATTTCTTCATAAAGCTAATGTGGTTTTCATATGAATCCAAAACTTTATGAAATATAAAGTATTAATAGTTTCCTCTATGTAGATTAAATTGATGTTTGTTTTTGGGGCGCTCTGGTGGCCTAGTGGCAAGGAGCTGCAACTACAATCCCACAGGCACATGGTTCGAATCCACCAGATGCTCTGCCGGGAAAAGGAGGAACAATCTCCTCCTGTACCAGTCAGATTTGATTTGACGGTACACTCACACAAAAATAAAAAAAATTAAAACAAGAATAAATTGATGTTTGTTTTCATTGGTTATAGTTTTGAGGTGAATTCAATTAATAGCTGACACTCCAATGGAAATTTAGAGGTAATAAATCACACGGGAAGAGATTGTCTATTTTTCTCTTGCAGAGCAACTAATGGACTTGAATGACATGCCTTTGGGTTGGCATCACAACACATTCCATACATATTAAATTAATGTTGGCATATTAGGGATAATAAAACTGGAATAAGTATCTTCATTTAAATTGAAGAAGATAATGAAACAGTAATTCTGATATATTGTGATTCTGACTTTCTTCTGGACAGTTTGTTGAGGGAGATGACAGTACAAAACTGAATCCTGGAAGCTGTTCTTTGTTATTCAAATCCTTTAATTTTGTATTCTAGGTAGGTTTTAATCTAACATTAAACTTTACACAGTGTAATATTTAATAAAATACCTAGCGGCTAACTGAAAAGTCTATGATACATAGTCACAAACTATTCCTTGCCAAAAATATGTATGTATAGAATTAATGGAAATCCAAAGTCTCTGTCAACTCCCATTAAAATAAATTTAAAATAAAAAAAACAAACTAAGAGAGGATCACTGTGGGTTAAAAACATAATTCATTTTGTTGGCAGAACTGGTCAGTGGTGCAAATGAGATTCAAAACAAGCAGTCGTCTAATGAAGATGGCCTGGAATGCCAACCCTAAGGCATTTCGCTCAAAACTACCACCGACTCTATGAAAGAAAGATAAGCACTCTCCTAAGTCAGTTCCCATTTGATAGCACACAACAAAAAAGCACTTATACATATGTATAAAATTTTACATATAATATGTATTTATATTATAGATAGATAGGTAGCATTTATTTTTTTATTATACTAGTTTATTTATAAAATTTGAATACATTGTTCTCCAGAACAGATTCCTCCATTTTTCCTCACCCCTCATCAAATAGTACAATTCCATGATTAATCCCCCTCCCCATGCACATTCTCATTCTTCTGTTTCCACCATCTCCCCGTCCTTGGATCCTTATACTCATTCTACAATAATGGTTTTATACAATATTTGTCCTTGTGGGACTGAGTTAATTCAATCAGCATAATGCTCGCCAGTTATCCCAAGTTAGGTAATAATTTACAAAATCATTGTTCCTGTGTGCTGCGTAGCATTCCATTGTGTGAATGTACCATTTCACTACAGTAACGGTGGCAAAGTTTAACAGGGCAACAAGTTTTAAATGTTGGAGAGGATGTGGTGAGGTAGGAACTCTTATAGGTTGTTGGTGAGATTGTAAAATGGTACAACCACCCTGGAACGCAGTTTACACTTCCTCAAAAAGCTGAACATAGAAAGTCCAAATGGCCCAGCTATTCTAACACTTGGTATATACCCTGAGAAAATGAGAACTGAGGCTCAAATGGAGACGCGTACACCAACGTTCAGAGCACCATCATTCACCAGCTCATGAGCATAGCAACAGCCTAGATATCCAACCACAAATGAATGGATCGAGAAATTGTGGCCTTTAATTTTTAAAGGAAGCTTCTATTTTTTGTGATTTTATTCTATTTTGAGACTATTTTTTTTTTTTGCACTTTTTATCCTGGAAGACATTACAAGGCATGTTTTTTTAAGTGCCTGAATAATTTTTATTCTAGAAATATATCTTAACGTATTTATATTACCATACTTTGATGATAATGACCGGTTTTATGTTTCTTGCTACATTCATTAACAATTTCTAGTCATATTACTACTTATTGTATCTTTGATTTTTCTTCATTCTTTACATATATAATTACACAAATGAAAATTTCTCTATTGCTTCCTTATAATTTCTTCACAAAGCTTTTCTTTTATTAACATATTTTCAGTTTTCTCAGAGAGCTTTATGTAAGATTTTCTCATTGATTAGCAGAATTAAACATAATCTCTTACTACTAAAAAGGAACAAAAAAGAAAAGGCAAGGCGGAATATTTTAATACGAATTTATTTCTGATTACTATAGAGTACATAATTATACAGACATGTAATTCTTTCTTTCTGTCAAGTTTTACACCTTACAAAGGACTTACAGATTCATTATTTATAAAGGTGTAGTATTTCAAATTAGAACTAATTTCTAAATTAAACTTTGCTGATAACAAATTATGGTACTTTAAAAATTTGCATAATTTCTGGGGACTCATTTTCTTCAGTAAAAAAAAGAGAGAGAGTTGGGGAGAATATTAACAAACTTTACCAGACAGGCTTATTGTAAGAATAACATTTCAAAAGAAATATTTTTGTCACAAGGAAAGCACTTAATAAATTATATGTGTAAGGCTGTTACTGATGCTAATTTTGATGATTATACTGACTAGGAATAATTTCATTGTTGTTGGTATTTTTGACTACTCTGCTAAGTATTCCAGTGAAGAGAATAAACTCTGTTTTATTCAATTTTGTTTTCAATTTGTGAGCAAGTATTATTTTTGAAAACTAAATACATACTGAATATTCAAATGATTATAATGCATGTTGTGTGATAATTGCTTGATATATTAAAGTTTATCACATTTTTGTTACACTTACACAGTTACATCTTATAAAGCTGAAAGTGAGTTCTAGTCACCAACTTTTCTGTTAGTAGCCAAACACTGGACCTATTGTAGCATTAGCATCCTTGTAGATCTACAAAGGTTAGTATACTATGTATATGTCTTGATTCTTTTGCTGCTGTTGTTGATAGGTCCCATTGAGTCAACTAGAACTCAGTGACTCTATGAGCAACTTATATGAACTTTGCCTTACCTTGTACCATCATCATTACCTTCTTCAGCCTTAAGCTAAGTATTAAAGTCACTGTGTAAATCTATCCTGCAAAGGTCTTCTTCTATTTTTACCCTCCATCTTTCTCAGTAATGTCTTTTTCCATGAACTGGTCCGTACTGATAACATGTCCAAAGTCTGTGAGATCAAGATTTATTCTTGTAGCCTCTAAAGAGCAACTTGCTTGTACTTCCTCCAAAACAGGAGGGGTTTTTTATTGTTTTAGTAGTCCATAGAAAAGCTATTATTTTTTATCAACACCACAAATCAATGGCATCAATTTTCTGGAAGATCTTCAACAGGATAGATTGACACAATTACTGTGACAACAAGATCCAGAATATAGGAGGTCATGGGTACAACACAGGGTACAATTCCAATCTGCTATTCATAGTGTCACTATGAGTTGTAGTCAACTTGAGCGCACGTAACATCAGCAGTAACAAAAGCATATGAATGTAAAAGACTAAATTTTCTCTGATTTTTGAGAGTTTTGGTGTCTTTCATCTTTTCTAATTAGTTCTTAAAAAGTTATGGATATTGAAATCTATCAGCACTAATTCCTTAATTTTCAGCAAAATATTTCTAAAGATCATCCAAAAGTGGATAGAACAATATATTGACAGAGAACTGCCAGAACTTCAAGTGTAGTTTAAAAGAGATCATGACACCAGGAATATCATTGCTGAAATCCAGAAGGATCCTGGCTGAAAGCAGAGAATATCAGAAGAGTATCTACTTGTGTTTTGTTGATGATACAAAGGCATTTGATTGTGTGGATTGTAACAAACTATGGCTAATATCAAGAAGTTGGGAATTCCCAGAGCATTTAATTATGAAATGTAAATGTTGATAGTTGTAGAGGAGCTTCAGGCCTTCCGTTCGTAGGGTCCCTATGAGTCATGCTTAACTCAAAGGCAATCAACAACAATAAAAACAACAACAACAACATAGATAGAGAGCCCTCGTGGCCTACTGGCATGAAACCGTACTGTAATCCCAAAGGCACACATTTTGAAGCCCCATATGCTTTGTGGGAGAAGGAGGGACAAACTCCTCCTGTGTCAATGGCCTCTGAAAACCTCCTAGAGGGTCAGCTATGGGTTGGTTCTGACTTTACAGTATACAACAACACCACCACCAACAACAACATACCTGGATCAAGAAACTGTTGTCTGAATGGAGCAAGGTTTAAAATCAGGAAGAGTGTGACCAAGGATGTATCCTTTCTCCATACTTATTCTTTATACCATTGCTGGGCAAATAATTCATGAAGCTTGACTCTATAAAGAGGAATAGCATCAGGATTTGAAGAAGTCTCATCAACAAACTGCATTATAATGATGACACAACCGTACTTGCTTGCTGCAGAAGATCAAAGATGTTAGTCTTTGATTATGATATGGATTACACCTTAGCATCAAGGAAACAAAGGTCATCACCATTGGGCCAATAAATAACACCATGTCAAGTGGAGAGAAGATTGAATTTGTCAGTGATTTTGTCTTGCTTATATCAACAATCAACACTCTTGTACCAACTGTCAGGACATTAGGAGGATGCATGGAATTGGGCAAGTCTGCTGTGAGAAACCTCTCAACAATATCTACGGTAAATTATTTCAATTTGAAGTCTAAAGTGCGACTGATTCAAGCCATAATTTTCACCACTTGCTAGGCATCTGAGACTGCACAATGAAGGAGGGAAACAGAATAATTAATAACTCAGAGTTGTAGTGTTGGAGAAGAGTGCTGAATATTCTATGGAATGCAAAAAATCCAAATAGATATATCTTAAAAAATGTGCAGCCAGAGTGCTCCTTGGAAGCAAAGATGGTAAAGCTTCATCTCTCATACTTTGAGTACATTACTAGAAGAGACTATTCTTTGGAAAGGGACATCGTTCTTGGAAATATAGGAAGCCAGTGAAAGAAAAAATATCTTCAACAAGGAGGACTGACACAGTGACTGCAGCAACAGGTTCAGGTGTGTCAGAGATTGAGAATGGCAGAATATAGGACTAGTTTCAGATCTGTTGTTCACAGTATTGTAATGAATCATACTTGATGACACATACAAAAATCACCAACATGTTGATATATTGTTGTTGTTATGTGCCATCGAGTCATGTGTGACTCCTTGCAACCCTATGTTCAACAGCCCTAAACCCTGCTCTATCAATTGCCAATCTCACTGCCTCTGACATGCTTCTCCCCATTACCCAAGTGACAGAATAAATCCATCTAAATGAGGGTTTTCCTCTCCTGCACCATCCATCCACCCTCCCAAGCGTGATGGTCCTCTCCAAGGACTGGTCCTTCCTTGCAATATGTCCAAAGTATGTCAGATGAAGCTTCAGAATTTTGCCTCCAAGGAGGAGCCTGGATTTACCCTCTCCAGGACAAGCTTGTTTGTTCTCCTAGCAGTCCATTGTATATTTAATACTCTACTCCAGCACCAAATCTCAAAGGCATCAACATCCCTAATCATTGTCAAGCTCTCTGAAGCACAGTAAGTAATGGCAAAGACCATGACCTGTATCAGGCATATCTTAGTCTCCAGACTGACATCATTGCTCCTCAGTACCTTGGAGAGGTCTCTGATAGCAGACTTTTCCAATGAAATTTTTATTTTAAGTTGCTGGCTGCTGGTACCAAGAGTGTTGATTGTAGAGCCAAGCAAACTAAAGCTGTCAACAATCTCAACCTTTTAACCATCTATCATGATGCTGCCAAGAGTCCAAGTGGTGAGAATCTTTGTTTTCTTGACATTGAACTTCAATCCATATTGAAGGCTGCCATCCTTGAACTTCTGTAGCAAGCACTTTAGATCCTCCTCTGTTTCAGCAAGCAGGGGGTGTCATTTGCATAACGCAGATGTTGGTAAGTCTACTTCCAATCCTGATGCCACACTTCTCCTCATGGATCACAACCTCTCAGATAATCTGTTCTGCATATAGATTTAAAAGATATGGAGATAAGACACATTCTTGATACACCCCCTTACCAATTTTGAACCATGCAGTGTTTCCTTGTTCTGTTATGACATCTGCCTTCTGGTCCAAGAATAAACTTTGCATAAGCGCAATCAAGTGTTCTGGGATTCCCATTCCTCTCAAAGTCAGCCACAGGTTTTTGTGATCCCCTCAGTCAAATGCTTTTTCATAGTCAATGAAACTCAGATAGACATTCCTCTGGTACTCTTTGCTTTCAGCCAAGATCCATCTGACATAGCTATAATATCACTAGGGCCACAGCCTCTTTTAAGTCCAGCCTGCATTTCAGGCAGTTCTCTGTTGATATGTTGTGCTAGTCATTTTTTAGATGATCTTCAGCAGAATCTTGTTTGTGTGTGTTATCATTGATACTTCAATAATTTCCACACTCTTTTGGATCACCTTTCTTTGGAATGGGAACAAATATAGATCTCTTCCAGTCAGTAGGCCAGGTGTTTGTCCTCCAGATTTCTTGGCACAACTTGGTGAGCACAACCAGGGCAGCCTTTGTTGTTGAAATATGTCAACTGGTATGCCGTCAATTTCCAGGGCCTTGTTTTTTGCCAAATCTTCCAGAGCAGATTGAACTTCCTTCTTCATCACCACAGGCTCTTGCTCATATGTTGTTTCATGAAATTCTTCTGTGTCCACCAATTCCTTTTGGTACAGTGACTCTGTATACTCTTTCCATCTTCTTTTTATGCTTCCTGCATTATTTCATATTCTGCCCAAAGCATCCTTAAGTATTGCAACTCAAGGTTTGAATTTGTTCTTCAGTTCCTTGAGCTTAAGAAATGCTGAGAGAGTTTGGCCCTTTTGATTTTGTGACTCTATGGAAATGAATTGTTTTTATTATTCTAAGTAAAATTAAAAAGGGTGTGCATCAGAGTTGTATTCTTTCTCCATTCCTGTTCAGTGGATATGTTCCTAAAATGATTCAAGAAGCTAGACTTTATGAATAGGAAAGTGGCATCAGAATCAGTGAGGACTCATAAACACCCTGTGTTATACAGATAGCATAACATTGCTTGCTGTAAATGAAGATGACTTGAAGTACTTGCTGCTCGAAATAAAGTCCTGAGGCCTTCAATATCAGTTATATCTCAATATCAAGATGTCATGATAGATAAAGACTGAGCCTTTCAATGATTTTATCTTTTTTGGATCTACAAACAACATCCCGGCACCTGCAGTCAAGAAATCAGAAAACATGTTGCATTGGGAAAATCTGCTGTAAAGAAGCTCTTCAAAGTACTATAAAGCACTAACGTTAGATTAAAACTAAGGTGCACCTGATTCAAGTCATGGTCTTTTCACTTACTTGATATGCATCTGAGAGTTGTGCAATGACTAAGGATAACAGAAGAATATATGTCTTTGAGCTGTAGTGTTAGAAAACGGTGAGGAATATCTCATTGACTGTCAAGAGTAAAAACGAGTATGTCATGGAGAAAATGCGAACAGTGTGCTCCTTGTAGGTGATGATGGCAAAGCTGCAACTCACATACTTTGGGTATGTTGTTAAGAGAAGTCAGTACTTCGAAAAAGACATCATTCTTGGAAAGTGAAAGATCAGTGAAAGAGAAAGGAAGACCTTCAGGGAGATGAATTGAGAGAGGGACTGTAATAATGGGCTCAAATATATCAAAGATGGTAATGATGACACAGAATAGAACAAGGTTCAAATTAGTTGTATATAGGGTTGCTATGAATCATACTCAAAAATTAACAAATGACAAAACTTAACTTACAAAACTTAACTTGACAAAACTTAACAATGACAGCTAAGTTAAATTTTGTTAATAATTCTATATTATAGGATTATGGTTATCACAGTTGTATACCTCACCATTCACTTTGTCAATCCTCTTTTACTACAGTGTTCTAATAAATTTTATTGACCTCTTGATTCTTCCCAGTAGATTCGTCCCTTCTTTCCCTAAGTCAGGAAGAAGAGAGGGGTTGATATAGGGTTTATGGTAGGTTTGTTGGTCTGGTTTATGGTAGGATTTTTAGTTTGGTTTTATTTTCCTCTTCTTTTCTTCTTTTTTTTTTTTTTAACCTCCCAAGCTGAGATAAACCTTGGACAAAATATTTTCTCCTGTAGTGAGTATCTTTGTTGAATAGAAAGCCTATTATCATTTTTAACATTGATTGCTTTTTCTTCATTATAAACCAGCTGAAACATGGATAGTTTATTAGGTCTTCACCATAAGAACCTGGTGAGGTTCCCAGGATAAAAATCTATGTACATGTGGGATAACCTTAAGAGTGAGGATTCCAAGAATTTATCACTATCCTGATCATCTACACTCAAGGTCTAATAATTTCAGAAAATTACTGTTTAATAATCCTTATTGTTGTTGGTTAAGTTATGTGCTGCTGAATTGGAACAAACTCATAACTTATTCTCTGGTGGGTTTTCAGAGGCTATGTTACATGGTAAAAGATTATATGCCTTTTTCCTGCAGAACCGCTGATGGGTTTGAACAGCAAAACTCCCAAACCATTAGACCACTAGAGCGCCCTGTTCATATTGTAAATATATGGGAAAATGAAAATAAAAAGAGAGTAATTACAAATAGATTTCAGTGGAAGTTCCAAACTAAGACAATATGGTAAATGGCTCAGAAATTCACTTTTAAAAATGTGATCAATGAAAATCTTATGAATATCAGCAAAATACTCTCTGATATAGTGTTCACAAATGAGTTTCTCAGGTTATGTTTTTGTTGTACTATTGAGTTAGAGCCGACCTATAACCAGTTTTCAGAGGCAGTAAATCACACAAGAACTAACCATCTTTCTCCTGCAGAGTAGTTTGTAGATTTGAACAACATAACTTGGGGTTGGCAACCCTAAAATCCTTGCCCACTAGACCATCAAAGCTAAGGCCCTCAAAATATAACTGAGAAAGAGCTACCTTAATGATCCCATTGATGTGGTTGTTCTTTAGATGCCTTTGAGTCAATGCCAAGTCCTATGAACAATAAGTAAATAATTTTCCTGTCTTGTGCTATCCTCACAATATCTCCCATGCTCAAGCCAATCCCTGCAGTCACTGTGTCAATTCATTTTCCTGAAAGCTTCCATTTTTTCAATGCCCTTCCACTTTTCAAGGGATATTCCTGACAATATGCCCAAGGCATGAAAAAGAAAATTTCGGTATCCTTGAAACTAGAAAAATTGCTCCAAGAAAAATTGCTAGTTTTTTAGGAAGTGCATGGTATGTTTAAAATTCTACATCAACCAAAATTTAAACTAGCAAGTCTTCTTTGTTTTTCTTTATTCATTGTCCAACTGTCACATGCACATGTTGCTGTTGTTATGACTCATTGAATTGCTTGTGACTCATAGTTACCCTATGTACAATAGCTCTATGCTGAACCAGTCTCACTGTCTCAGACCCTATTATCTTAGTTACTGAGTCGATCCATCTCATGCAGTGTCTTTCCCTCTTGCACTGTCACTTCACACTTTCAAGCTTGATGTCCTTCTCCAAGGACTAGCCCCTTCTGGCAACATATCGGAAGTATGTGAGAAGGAGCTACAGAGTTCTCTAAGGAGCAACTTGGTTTTACCCTCTCCAGGACAAGTTTGCTTGTTCTCTTTACAGTTCCTGGAATGATCAATATTCTTCTCTAGTACTATAACTCAAAGGCATTGATCCTTTTCCTGTCATCCTTAGTCATTGTCTAACTCTCTGATGCATAGCAAGTAATTGCAAAGATCATGGACTAGATCAAGCTCACCCTAGTCTCCAGACTGACATCATTTCTCTTTAGTGCTCTGAAGATATTTCTAACAGCATATTTTCAAAATGTAATTCATTTTTTGATTCCCTGACTGCTAGTGATGGGAGTGTTGACTGTGTAGCTGAGCGAGCTGAAATTGGTAACAATCTCAATCTCCTCCCCATACATCATGATGCTGCCAATTAGTTCAGTGGTAAGAATCTTTGTCTTCTTAATGTTGAGCTTCAATTCATATTGAAGACTGCAGTCCTTGACTTTCTGCAGTAAGTGTTTCCGGTCCCCCTAAGTTTAAGCAAGCAAGTTTGTATCATCTGCGTAGTTTGTTGATAAGTCTCCCTTGAATTCTGATGTCACTCTCCATCTCATAAATCTCAGCTTCTCAAATGATCTCTTCTGCATTTGAAAAAGTATAGCGCCAAGACATCCTTGATATACATCTGTCCTGATTTTGAACCAAGCAGTGTTTCCTTACTCCCTTCTGATAATTTCTTTCTGGTTCAATATAGGTTTTACATGAGCCCAATCAGATGTCCTGGAATTCCCATTCTTCTCAAAGTTAGCATGGTTTGTTGTGATCCCCACAGTCAAATTCCTTCTATCGTTAATGAAGCCAAGATACACATTCTTCGGTTATTCTCACTCTCAGCTGAGGTCCATATGACATTGGCTACACTGACTTTAAAGCTACGACCTCTCCTAAACCCAGCTTTTATTTCTGGTAGTTCTATGTCTATGTACTGTTTCAATCATTTTTGGATAATCTTCATCAGGATTTTGCTTGCATGTGGTATTAATGATACTGTTCGATAATTTCCACACTCTTTTGGATCACATTCTATTGGTACAGAAATAAATATGAATCTCTTCCAGTCAATTGGCCAGGTAACTTTCCTCCATTTTGCCTGGCACATCCTGGTGAGCACAACAAAGGCAACATATGTCTGTTTAAATATATCAATTGATATTCCGTCAATTACTGGGGCTTTGAATTTTGCCAATTCCTTCAGATCAGGTTGAATGTCTTCTCCATCACCATTTCCTCCTGATCATAAGCTGGTTCGTGAAATTCATCTGTGTCATTCAGAAGTCTGATTTCTTGACTGTTACCCCTATGAGTTTCAACTGTAGAAATCAGTAAAATAGAATTCTTGTTAACTTCGATTAATGATTTATTCATTAAAAATACCTTTTTAAGAAACACAAACAATGGCTAAACACATGGACCTTGCCTGATGATCTACACAGGAATCAGATTTATTACATCTATGGAAAGAATCACTGAAGAAGCTCAATATCAGCTGTGAAAACAAGATCAGGTGTAGATTGTAGAATATATCATCAACTACTCCTATGCCAGTTCAAGTTGAGGCTAAAGAAAATGAAAACAAACCCACAAGAACCAAAATTCAAACTTGAGTCTATCCTACCTGATTTTAAAAACCACCTCAGGCATAGGTTTGAGTCTTTGAGCACTAATGAACAAAGATCAGAGGAGCTGTGGGAAAATATTAAGAATATCATCCATGAAGAATGCAAACAGTCGTTACAAAGACAGATGTGGAAGAAAAGACTAAGAAGGATTTCAGAAAGAACTCTGAATATTGTACTAGAATGCTGAGAAGCATTCATTTTAAACACTGTAAAAACCTCTTCTTCTATTTGAGTATCTCTTTCTAATTCTGTATAGAATTTCTACATGAGCACAATTAAACAATCTGGCGTAAAAAAGAGTATGACTGGCATGTAGGCAGCCTTGTCTGGTTTATTTGTTTGTTTTTTCACTTTGTTTTAAATAAAATTTTGTTTTAATTGTAGTTTTAGCAAACATTTACAGGGAAGTTAGATTTTCATTCATTCAGTGTTGCACGTTTTACTCCATAACCTCCTTTCCCTCTCTTACAGTAGAACTTTTTGTTTCCCCTCTCCCTAGTAGGTTTTTTGTTTTGTTTTATTTTATATTGGTTGATGAGTCCATAAGAGAGAAAAGTAATCAGAAAAATTATCCAGCATACAAAATAGATTATTATGAAAAAAGATATGTTCTCAAGTTCCCCGTACCTCCTTATACCAATTCTAACATCAATGGCTCCAATCCACTCAAGGCTTCCCTTGCCCTATTTGTAAATCTGCTACTCTGTTGCAATGACCACTCTCAAATTATGGGATTTATTAGGGAAGTTAATAGGTTACAATTCAGTTTGGAAACAAGATACAATTCCTTACTCAGTAAATCCTCTCTAGCTTGTTCACATGTCCTTTGACTTTCAATCTGAAGCCCTTAATTACCGCTGCAAAACGCTCTAAGACCTGGTAATTCTGTTATTTTCTATCCTATTCTCCACTCCAGTCTTCCAGTAAGCTTGGTTGAAGGTTTTCAGTTTTGGTTTTGGGTTTTTGTAATGGCAGTCTCTGTCTGATGCACATCTCTGATTAATCTGCTGTAGCAGCTGCTAAGATGTCTTGGTGTTGGTCTGCTCCCGTCTTGTACAGTACCCTCTGGCCCTATAATTATGTGCATAGCCCTTTCTGGTTCTTATTTTTTCTAATTATGATATTCTCCTTTTCAGCCTAGAAACATGCCTGATGAAATGGCCAAAGTGACCAATCCTCTTGTTGTATGCATTATTTCCTCCCAGCCGTGTGGTAAAAGGCAAAGTAAATAGATTAGAAAAATAATCAGGGTTGGGGTGAGATTGAGAAAAATTGGATAACTCTCGTATACTGCATTGAAACAGATGAGGGAGAGAACAAGTTTAATATCAATATATAATTGGGTATTATCGTTATGACAAGAGTCCAGAATGAAGATTGCATAGAGGAGTGTACTTGGGGTGTGGTGGGAGCGTATTGTATGTCAATGAAGGAATTTTTCTTTTTACTAGGGGGAAGGGTTGGTCAGGGGAAAAATGCAACAGTGAATGAGTGGAAATCCAAAATCTCTGTAAATTCTCATCAAAATTAATAACATTAAAAAAAGAAAGTTAATTTTGAATAAATTCACTACAACACATGAAATTCTCATTCTTCTTAATGTTACCAGCAATTTATTATGATCCACACAATTGAATGCCTTTGCATAATCAATAAATCACATGTAAACCTCCTTTTGGTATTATTCTCCGCTTTCAGCTGATAGCCACCTAATATCTAACATCTGCAATTATATCTCCCATTTGGTGGCCTTATCTGAATCTAACATGAATTTTTGGAAGTTCTCTTCTGGGGTACTTCCCTAGACATTTTTAAATAGGTACTTCCCTAGACATTTTTAAGTAATTTTCAGCAAGATTTAATTTGAGTGTGACATCAATAATTTTTTAGTTTTTCTCACATTTTGAGAGCACAAATATGTTACTTCCATTCAGTTAGCTAAGTAGATCTCTTCCAAATCTCTTGGCAATATATGTGTGCACGTATTCAGGGCTGTATGTGCTGAAACACCTCACTTAGTATTCCATCGATTCCTGAGTCTTTATGTTTTGCTAACACACTCAGTGTAGCTTGGGCTTTGTCTTTTCATATGATCGATTCATTATTATATATAACTTTCTGAAATGGCTGAATGTTGACCGTCTTTGTTGGTATAGAGATGCTGTGTATTTCTCCCATGTTCTTTTGATGATTCTTATACCATTCAATATTTTGCCCATAGGATCCTTCAGTATTCCAACTAAAGGTTTGAATTTGATCATCAATTCTTTCAGCATGAGAAATGCCTGCCTAATGTGCCCTTCCATTTTAGTCTTCTAGTTTCAGTTCTTGCACAGTCTTTGTAATACTTTAGCTTGTCTTCTTGAGTTGATCTTTGAAATCTTGTGATCAGCTCTCTTATTT
The DNA here is from genome assembly GCF_000299155.1 of Elephantulus edwardii. Lineage (NCBI taxonomy): Eukaryota > Metazoa > Chordata > Mammalia > Macroscelidea > Macroscelididae > Elephantulus > Elephantulus edwardii. The sequence goes on along the minus strand of NW_006399869.1, from coordinate 6,920,504 downwards.
TATCACTTCTTCTCTTAGATTTAGTTTCTACCTTCTAGACCAAGTTTCAGAGCCTACTATGACATCAATTTTAGTCTTTTATTTCTTTCTTGTTTGTTTAGGATTTTTTTGAAAATACCTTTTTTCTTTACTCATGTCTAATGCCTTTGATGCCATTCTATAACTCATTTGATCTTCAGTCATTAGTGCTCAATGAATAAAAATTATTTCATATTAGATAACCTGAAGGTCATATTTTGTCCCTAATGGATTTGTTTTAGTTTTTTTCAGTTTCAATTTGAATTTGTACGTGAGTAATTCATGGTATATTCCACAGAGGGTTCCTGATGAATTATAACTGCTGATACTAGCTTTTATACCATCTCTTTACATGGATGTAGTCAATTTGATTTCAACTGTACTCTATTAGGTAAGATCTATGTTTCTTTATAAAAAAAAAGATACTTGCAATGAATAAATAATCACACAAAATTCTGCTTTCTTCTCTGGCCTCATTTCTGATACCAGGTCTGTGTTTCCTCACTCTTAGATCTTTTCCTTTGTTGCTAATTTTTACATTTCAGTGAAGTCTCTTGATTGCATGTTTACTCAATTTCAGACTGCACCAGGAAGCTGGTAGAAATAATCCCTTTCTTCCTTTTTGGTGCATATATTTGACAATAATTAAATTAGCCAATTTTTCCATATGTATACTAATAATATCCTATCACCTACAACATTGTAATTCACAACAGCTCTTAAAATATTCTTTTTCAAAATGAATATAATTTCTTTTCTTTTTGTCACTCATGGCATAGTAGATTAAATGTTTGCCTGATTAAAAGTAATCAATACGAGTCCATCTTAGTTCACTAATGTTTAGGTGGATAATCTTTATGAATTCCGTTTAATTTTTTACAATATCCAACTTTCCCAAGATTAATATTTTATAAATTCTTCATTCCAAATATTAATGAATCTTTACAGTTGTTTCCTATCATTTTGAGTCTTGTCCCATTAGGAAATAGAGACCTTAATTGAATAAAAACTTTAATCCTTTGGTATCGTTAAGCTAGACTCAACTTTGTCATTTTTAATTCCTCCCTACCTGAGGGACTTGTCTTGTTGAAGATTTCAATTGTTTTTCTGTTTGCTAGCTCATTTATTTAGGCTCTTGTCCTTATAATTTCCTTTTTCTAGAGACTGGGGTTAGACTGTTGTTCTTTTTTCTATTTGGTGGAGATGTTGAGTTAGGTCATTAATTTTGCTTCCCTCTTCGTATTTTATGTGTTTTCCTAATGCTAAAAACTGTCTCCAGGACTGCCTTGAAGCTGGACTTCATGAAGAAGATTATTGTATCAGGTTTGGTGGGAAACTCATCAATTATCTGCATTATACAGATAACACAAGTTTGCTACCTAAAAGTGAACAGTTCCTGAAGTGTTTGCCTTAGAAGATCAAAGACTACAGTCTTCAATATGGATTACATTTCAAGATCAAGAAAACAAAAATTCTAACCACTGATAAATGGAAACAGACTTGAAATTGTCAACAATCTGATCTTGTTTAGATTCACAATTAAGAACCTTGGCAGCAGCAGTTAAGAACTCAAAAGATGTATTATATTGGGAAAATCTGCTATCAAGGACTGTTCCAAAGTTCTAAGGGGCAACAATGTTGATTTAAAAATTTAGATGCATGTTTCCAACGCATACCCTTTTCAGTTACTTGTTATGCATCTGAAAATTAGACAGAAGGATGACAGAATATGATGTCTTGGGTTGTGATGTAGGAAAAAAGTACTGAACATCATATGGCTTGTCAAAAGAACAAACAAATATGTCTGTAAGAAAGTGCAAACCAGGATGTTTCTTAGAGACAAGAATAATGAAGTTTCATTTCACAGAGTTTGGGCATATTTTTATAAAGGGTTAGAATTTGGTGAAGGAAATAATTCGGGAAAAGGTGCAAGGTCAACAAAACAGAAGAACCTCAAAAAGAGGATTTCACACAGTGACTGTAACAATCATCTCAAGTATGTCAGAGAAAATAAGGAAGACATAGAACAGGGCAGGTTCTAGATCTGCTGTTCATAGTAACTATGGGTCAGAGTTGAATTTATGACACCTAACAACAAGGACAATACATAAATGATGTCTTTAAATTGTAGTATTGGGGAAGGACATTTAATATAGTATATACTGAAAAGAACAAAGAAATCTGTTTTGGAAGAAATGCAGTAAGAATATTTCTTAGAAGCAATATTGTTAAGACTTTTGGCATGTCATCAGGATGGGATGAGCCCTAAAGAAGTACATCATGGTTGTTAAACTGGAGAATCAATGCAAAAAGAAGATTCTCAATAATTTTAATTGACCCTGTAACAATGGGTTTGAGGATTGTAGCAAATATAAGCATGGGGCAAGACTAAGTGTCCATCAATAAATAAATGGATAGAGAAGCTATGGTATATTCACACAATGGAATACTATGCTGCATTGAAAAACCAGGATCTCATGAGGGTGACCCCAGAGGGCATTATGCTGAGTGAAGTATCTCAGTCACAAAAGGACAAATACTGCATAGTGACACTGTTGTAAAGTAGGACTGACCTCGGGGTTGGGGGGAGACTGAGAAAGATGGGTTCATTAATGTATACTGCACTGAAACAGGTGAGGGAGAAAACTGTTTAAGAGGGAAAATTATT
>NW_006399869.1:6916116-6917078 GCF_000299155.1 Elephantulus edwardii | reverse complement strand
ATCGGAAGTAGACTTACCAACAATCTGTGTTATGCAGATGACACAACCCTGCTTGCTGAAACAGAGGAGGACCTGAAGTGCTTGCTACAGATGGTCAAGGATGGCAGCCTTCAATATGGATTGAAGCTCAATGTCAAGAAAACAAAGTTTCTCACCACTAGACCAACTGGCAGCATTAAGATAGAGAAAAGATTGAGATTATTAACAGTTTCAGCTTGCTTGGCTCCACAATCAACAGCCAGAAAAATCAAAAGATGAATTATATTGGAAGAAATCTGCTGTCTGGGACCTCTCCAAAGTACTCTAGAGCAATGATGTCAGTCTGGAGATTAAGATGTGCCGAATACAGGCCATAGTCTTCACAATTACTTGCTATGTATTAGAGAGTTTGACAATCACTAAGGGTGATAGAAGAAGAATTAATGTCTTTGAGTTGTGATGCTGTAAAAGAGTACTGAATATACGATGGACTTCTAAGAGAACAAACGGATTTGTCTGGAAAACCGTGAAACCAGGCTGCTCCTTGGAGGCAAGGAATTTCCATCTGACATACTTTGGGCATGTTGCAATCAGGGTTTGTGAGAGGGACAACATGCTTGGAACGGAGGAGGGACAGCACAAAAGGGAAAGACCTGTGATGAAATTGATTAACTCAGTGACTGGGGTAATGAGGTAGGTTTGTAGGAGACAATGAAATGGGCTCAAGGTAAGGCAGAGTTCAGGGCCATTGTACAGAGAGTCATAAATCTCAAGCAACTCAAAAACACATAACAACAGGAACAACAAATACTATGTTGTAGGAAAAGGAGGGACAATCTCCTCTCATGTGATTTATTACCTCTGAAAATCCACTGAAGTTCAGCCATGAGCCATGAGTCATTTTTTATTCCATAGCACACAAACTTAACATAATATGCAATCTCTCTCTCTCTCTCTCTCTCTCTCTCTCTCTCTCTATATAT
>NW_006399869.1:6899121-6914106 GCF_000299155.1 Elephantulus edwardii | reverse complement strand
ATTGAGGAGAAGAACAGGGCAAAAAAATGCTGCATGGTTCAAAATGAGGAAAAGAGCATGTCAGGAAGGCATCCTGTCCCCATACCTTTTCAGTGTGTATTCAGAACACATCATTCAGGAAGCAGTGCTTTATGAGGGGGAATGTAGCATTAAGATTGGAGGAAGACTTATCAACAACCTATGATATGCAGATGATACAACCTTACTTCCTGAAACTGAAAAAAGACCTGAAGCACTGTAGTCTTCAATATGGATTGAAGATCAACATCAAGAAGACAAAGATTCTCACCACTGAGCCAATTGGCAGCACCATGATAGCTGGAGAAGAGATAGGTTTTTTTTTATATATGTATTGTTACATACCAACAAGCCAAATACAACACACAACTACAGTATGAACAACAGAGCTGGATCCTATACAATCTTCTGTCATCCTCATCATCTCAGATATACTTGAGTTTATTCATTGTTACAGTCACTGTTACAAACTAACTAGTCGCGGGATCATCCTCTTTTTCACTGATACTATATCTTTCTCAGCCTGATGTCTATTTCCAAAGCCTGGCCTTTCCTTACAACATACTTTATCTATCTGAGACAAAATGTGACTATCATACTCTCTAAGAACAATAGTTTCATTTTACCAAGTTATATTTGTCTGTCATTTAGACAGACCATGAGATATTCAACACTCTTCTTCAACTCCATAATTCAGATATCTTTATTCATCTTTACTCATCATCTAAATTTCACATGCATAAGAAGTAATTGAAAAGATATTTAAATTTATATTCTTGTCCTATAGCACTTTGTGAAAGTCTTTGACAACAGATTTTCCAAATGCAACTGAAAATTTCATTTCTTGACTGATGATACCAACAGCTATGACGTGGATTCAAGCAAGATTTTTTGACAACTTCAATTGAAATTGTGAAATTTGACAACTTGAATTTTTTTGTCCTTTATCATATTGTTTCTAGTGGTTAAGATTTTTGTCTTTTTGAATAGACATACTTCTGGTACTCCTTACCTTCAATCAGGATCCATCTGCCATCAGCAATGATATCCCTGGTGCCATAGCCTCTTCTAAATTCTGCTTGAGCTTCAGGCAATTCCCTATCTGTACTGTTCCAACCATTTTTGAATTATATTCAACAATATTTTGATTGCACATGACAGTAATTGTTGGGGAATGTTGGGGAGAAAGGGAGGATCTCTGGCAAGGAGAGATCGCCCAATCTTTGGATAAGTGCAAGCCGCCCAACGACCTTTAATATAAGGTAGAGAAAGCTCTCCTGTGTTTGGCTGTACTGGCTTGAGAAAGCTCACCACCTGGAAATATGACTGCCCCATCTGTTGAGCTGGGAGTAGTCTGCACAGGGCTGGGGTTCTTCTTTCCAATTCGCATGTCCCATGTCTGCAAGCACACCCTATCTTGTATTCCTATTTATCTGCTCATATATAAGTGCACTGCAACCCTCAGTAAAATTGAACTGAATCAACTACTGAACAGCTCCTGGAGTGGTGTGTCTCCATTGTGATTACCTCCCCCAGGGTGTCACTGTTCATTGCTGGCAAATAGACAGCAATAATTAATAATATTGTTTAACAATTTTCACATTCAGTTGGTTCACCCTTCTTGGGAAAAGGAACAAATATGGTCCTCTTCAAATTTGTTGGCCAGATACCCATCCTCCAAATTTCCTAGCATAGAATGATGAGTGTATCCAAGCCTGCATCTGTCACTTGAAACAAGTTAATTGGAATTGCATTGATACCTGGAGCCTTATTTTTTGCCAATGCCTTCAATGCAGCTTCCCCTCCGTCTTTTATTACCGTTGGCTCCTGTTTATACGGTACTATGAGTCGCAAGCAACTCGACGGCACATAACAACAACAACAATCAATTCTTTCTGCTAAAGTGACTCTGAGTATTTCCTCCTTGCCCACAGCATCTTTCATCTTTGCAATATGAAGTTTAAATTTGTTTTTTCAGTTTTTTTAGCTTGAGAAATGCAGAGTGAGTTCTTCCCTTTTTATTCTCCAATTCTAGCTCTCTGCATATCCCGTGTTTTGCTTTGTCCTCCTGAGAAGCTCTTTGAAACTTTCTGTTCAGCCCTTTCACTTTAACATGTTTTTCTTTCAATTTAACTTCTCAACATTCAACTGGAATCTTTAGAGTCTATTCTGACACTCATTTCTGCTTTTCCCTTCTCCTCTGCCTCTGTAAAGGCTTTTTGCTTTCTTCATTAATGATATCCTTGATATCATCCCACAACTCATCTTGTCTTCTATAATTGATTTCAGTACCTTAAACCTATTCTTAAGATGATCATAATATTCTGATGGAATTGATTTAAGATCATATCTTGATTTCTGTGCATATGAGTAACTGATGATCTGACCCACATTCTGCTCTTGGCATAATTTTGACTGCTGATATTGAGCTTCTCCAGTGATTTCTTTCACAAATCTAATCTGATTCCTATGCAGCCCATTGGGTGAAATCCACATGTAAGGTTATCTTTTGCATCTTTTAGAAAAAGTATTTGCAATGAATATATCAGTATAAATACAAAATTCAACCATTCTATTTCCAGCCTCATTTCTATTACCAAGCCCATATTTTCTAAATACTGTTCCTTCTTCACTATTTCGTACTCTTGCATTCCAGTCCCCAGTTATGGTTGTATGTTATGTCAATTTCAGAATACAACATTTGGTAAAAATTCTCAATTTCTTTCTATTTGACAATAGATATAGGAGCATATACTGAATAATAGGTGTGTTAACTGGTCTTTCTTGTATGTGTATGGATAATATTACTCACAACATTGAATTTAAGGTCTTGAAAATGACTTTCTTTTTCTATGAATGCAACGCCATTCTTGTGTTTTTCATTCCCTGCATAGTATATCATATGATTATATGACTCATAGCAGCCATAGCTGGTCCATCACATCTCACTACTGCCTAGTATGTTGATATTAATGCACTCTATTTTGTTTATAACAATTTCTAGTTTTCCAGCATTCAAACTACAGACATTCCATGTAGCAAAAGGCATTTGACTGTGTGGGCCATGACAAGTTGTGGCTGACATTAAGAAGAATGGGAATCCCAGAGCGCTTGATTGTGCTCATGAGGAACCTATACCTGGATCAGGAGGCTGTTGTGTGAACAAAGCAGGGGAGCATTTCGTGGTTTGGAATTGGGAAGAGAGTGTGTAAGGGATGTATTCTGTCTCCATATCTGTTTAATATATATGCTGATTATTTGAGAAGCTGGACCATATGAAGAGTGTGGCATCAGGATTGGAGGGAGACTCATTAATAACCTGCATTATGTATATGACACATCCTTGCTTGCTGAAAGTGAGGAGGGCTTGAAGCTCCTTTGCAGAAGATCAAGGAATGTACCCTTCTGTAGGGACTGCATTTCAATATCAAGGAAACAAAGATTCTTACTACTGAACCAAAAGGCAATGCCATGATGGGTGGAGAGGAAATTGAAACTGTCAACAGTTTCAACTTGCTTGGACCCACAATTAACATCCTTGGTAAAAGCAGTCAGAAAATAAAGAGACACAGTGAACTGGAAAAATCTGCAGTTAAGGACCTTCCTAAATTATTGAGGACTAAGGTGCATCTGATTCAGGCTGAGGGTAAGATGTGCTTCATTCAGGTCATAGTCTTTCTGATTACTTGCGATGCATCCAAGATCTGGGCAATGAATAAGGATGAGAGAAAAATAATTGACATCTTTGAGCTGTGGTGTTTGGAGAAGAGCAAAGAGCATCCCATGAATGGCCAAGAGAACAAATAGATATATCTTGGAGAGGGTGTAGCCAGAGTGCTCTTGAAGGCAGGAATGATGAAACCTTGCATCCCACACATTGGACATATTGCTAGGAGGGGTTTTTCCTTGGAGAGGGACATGATGCTGTGAAGGGTGGAGGATCAGTAAAGGAGAGGAAGACCCTCAATCAGGAGAATTGACATGTTGACTGTTGAAATGGGTTTTTTGTGTCAGAAGTGAGAGGATGGTTCAGGGCAGGAGTAGGTTCTGATATTTTGTTCAAAGAGTTGCTATGATTTATACTTAACTCGATGGCACTTAAAAACAACAACATATAATATGCAAAGATAATAAGTCGCACAGGAGGAGCTTGCCCATCTCTTTCCCACAGAGTAGATGATGTGTTCAATCTGAATGCATTTAGCTTACCCTTTCGAAGGTTTTCAGCTTGGCCATGGAAAAAAAGAAGTATTTTATAACTTTCTTTTGACTACGAATTATTTATGAAAGCTTAAATTCAAGACAAGAGGGGAAAATTAATTGCTGCTAGATATAATCAAGTCAGTTCTGTTTTCCCCGATCATTCAGCAAGGTTTGCCTCTGAGGATATGTAAGTCAGCTTCTCCTTAATGAACCTGGCAAACAAACCTTTGCTCAGCACCCCTCAGGTTCTATCTGGCCAGAGTCTCTCCACAATAAGGTCACAATGTCTCTACCACTGTCGCCAAGGTTTTGCAACCAGGGTCTCACTCTGGTTTGGCTTTTAACAGGGTTTCACTCCAGTCTTCCTCAAGTCTTACTGTCCAGTGTGGGAAGCATTCTCTCTCTCTCCTATACTAGTCCTACAGCTGTTGATGATTTAAAAACCATGTGTGTACAGTTAAGATAGCTGGAGACTAGAACATGCTAATATAATGGCTGTTGTTGTTATGTTCAGTCGAGTCACCTGCGACTCATAGCGACCTTATGTACAACAACCCTAAACTCTGCTCTATCCTGTGCAATCTCACAATCACCGACACATCTACCATATTACCCCAGTTACTGAATCAATCTATCTCATCAAGGGTCTTCCTCTCTTGTGCTGTCTCTCCACCATTCCAAGCATCCTTCTCCAAGGACTGGTCCCTCCTTGCAACATGTACAAAGTATGTCAGATGAAGCTTCAAAATCCTTGCCTCCAAGGAGCAGCCCGGCTTCACCCTCTCCAGGACAAATCTGTTTTCCTAGCAGTCCATGGTATATTCAATTCTCTTCTCCAGAACCACAGCTCAAAGGCATCAATTCTTCTTCTGTCATTCCTAGTCATCGTCCAGCTCTCTGATGCATAGCAAGTGATTGCAAAGACCATGGCCTATATCAGACACACCTTAGTCTCAAGACTGACGTCCTTGCACTTCAGTACTTTAGAGAGGTCTCTAACCACAGACTTTACTATCACAACATGTCTCTTAATTTCCTGGCTGCTGGTGCCAAAAGTGTTGACTGTGGGTCCAAGCAAACCAAACTGTGAACAATCTCAACCTCTTCACCATCCGTTATGATGCTGCAATTGGCCCAGTGGTGAGGATCTTTGTTTTCTTGATATTGATTCTCTATAAGTACTGAAGACTGCAGTCCCTGACCTTCCACAGCAAGACTAGAAAAGCCAAATTTTAAGCTAACACCGCAATTCCCAAACTTGATGTTTTCCTCCAAGGATTAGGCCATCTATTATAATGTCAAAAATATATGAGATACTATGTCAACATTTTTGCCTATAGGGAACATCCTGGTTGTACTTCTTTCCACATTGATTTTATTTTGCTTCTTGCAGTTCATTATACATTTAGCATTTCAAAGAAGACTCTGTCATGTCTACCTATATTGGTGGGTATAGTCCCATTCTCTTTTTCACACTTATTTAGATTGTGTGAACATCAAGAAAACAGAGTTCATCAGAATAGTAAATATATTTCCAAAATAAGTTCATTAAAATACACAAATATGGCCCATTGTTTTCTGATAAAGACTCAAAGACAATTCAATGGAGAAAGGACAGTCATTTGAATGAAATGACAAAATATTTTATTTCCATTTAGATAATGCTGATTTTATTGTTAAGTGCTGTCAAGTTCAGTATACTTCATAGCAAACTTATCCTGTCCCATACTTATCATCCCCTACACACTTGAACTTACTGTTTCAGTCACTGTGTCAATCCCTCATTGGTATTCCTCTTTTTTATTGACCTTCTACTGTTTTTTCTAAATTTTTTTAAATTTAAATTTATTAATTTCAGCAAAAACTTACAGAGACTTTGGATTTCCATTCATTCATTGTTGCACATTTCTTCCCTCCTAACCCTCCCGTCCAGAACACTACACTCTTGGAAAAGTAAAAGAAAAATTCTTTCATTGTTTTACAAACCCTCCCCCAAGTCCACTTCACGATGTAGCCTTCACTCTAGACTCATGTCATGACAAAAACACCTAATCACATATCCCTTTTAAACAATTTACTCCCTCATCTGTTTCAATGCAGTATACATTATTGAACCCATCTTTTTCAGTCTCTCCCCAAACCCAAGGTCAGTCCTGTTTTACAACAGTGGCACCATGTAGTATTTGTCCTTTTGTGACTGATATTTCACTCAGCATAATGTCCTCCAGGGTCACCCATTTTGAATAATATTGTATGAGTTCCTTGTTTTTCAACAAAGCATAGTATTCCATTGTGTGAATGTACCCCAGCTTCTCTATACATTTTTTTGTTGATGGGCACTTAGGTTGTTTCCAACTCTTTGCTGTTGTGAACAAAGCTGCAATAAACATGGGTGTGTATATATCTGCTTGGGTGTCAGTTATGGTCTCTTTGGGGTATATTCCCAGTAGTGGAATTGCTGGATCAAATGGTATCTCTATTTGCAACATTTTGAGCAAGCACCATACCGCCTTCCACAGTGGTTGCACAATTTTAACCTCCCACCAACAGTGAATAAGGGTTCCATTCCAGTTTCTCCACAACCTGCCAGCATTTGTTGCTTGGACCTTCTACCTTTTCAATCATAATGTCCTTCTCTAAATAGTAGACTCTCTTAACAACATGTCCAAAGTATGTGAGATAAATTTCATTATCCTTACCTCCAAGGAGTAATCTGGTTGCACTTTCTCCAAGACATATCTGTTTATTAGCTTGGCAGTCCAGGGGGGGATATTCATCATTCTTCTCTAACACCACAAGTCAAAGACATCAATTCATTTCCTATCAACCTTATTCATTGTCCAGCTCTCAGATAGCTATAAGGGGATGAAAAGACTATGGCTTGAATCAGAAGAACTTTTGTCTTTATATATAAAGAATAATTAACTTGTATCCACATATCACACCACAAAGAACATTTAGCTCAAAATTTATTCTAGCCCTAAAGGTAAAATAAAAACTAGAAAATGTTCAGAAGATACAAAATTGTATTTGTAGCCATTATTCAGTCAAATAGTGAAATGGATCATCAATTGAAGAACAACAACAAAAATACATTGGACTTCATAGATACTTTAAAGGTGCTGCTTTTCTAAAGATGTTTTTGACAAAAATGAAACATTTACAATTTATATCCATACATAATTTGTGTACAGGTGTGTAGAGATTTTAAAATAATAAGAAAAATAAAATTAAAACATTAACAAAGTATTTCATATAGGACTTTAAAAATATGCATAGATGTGAAATGAAGTCATGACAAGATATAATAGTCCTTATTTCTATGTTGTTAAGATGTTTAAAAAGAACTTCTATTAGACTTGACCACACAGTCAGGTGAGAACATTTAAGTAAAACGAATCTTTGTGGCTTTATCTATCATCCTTAAATCCCCTATAGGTGTGGTCTAGAGCAACCTCAACTTAAGACATGTAGTTGATTGTTGATTAGTATCTTATGTATTATCAGCAAGTGTGAGACCAACATAAGCAAGAGAACTAACTAGACTATGAATAAATTATGGCAAGATATAGCCTGATGGAGCAGTTTGGAGCCAGGGCCAGAGTCCTTGAGACAGGGACCTCAACAATAGGAAATAAGGAGCCGAGAATGCAATGTATTTCTTTTAGGGCCACAGTTTCCTTCATCTGAGGTATCTTACTGTTGACTAAGAAACTGCCTGGATTAATTGAGGATTGTGTCTTACTCTTAATTTGGCTTGGGTCTGTTATTTAGTAAACCTGGATTTACACAATGTGCTGTCTTTTGCCTGCCTCCTCCAACCTGTTTCCTAGTAAAACCCACGATTGTGAATAAAATGAAATTGTCTAAGTCTATAAGGTCATTTTCAATGAATTTAGACAAAATAATTAGTAGAAGTAGATATGGAAGGACGTGTTGGGGGGATCGTATCTGACCATAGAGGGATCAGTTTTGTACAATGGACATTGATGGGCCAGTTCTCCTCTATGGATATAGTAGAGGTTGGAATTGGCTTTCCCCACATTATCTTGGCTCATTTTACAATTTCTTAGGAAAATACAAATTAATACCACAATTATAAACCATTACGCTACAATTAAATATGCTGTAAGACTCATCCTATTTATTATTATTGTTGCTATTAGACACCATCAAATCAAGTATGACTCAAAGAAACCCTATAAACAACAGACCTGAACCCTGTCCTTTCCTATGCCATCTTCATCATCTCTGTTATACTTGAGCTCATTGCTGCAGCAATCATGTCAATCCATCTCAATGAGAGTCTTTCTTTCTTTCATTGACACTTCCTCTTCCTTTCTAAACATAATGTGTTTTCCAAGGAATAGCCTCTCCTAGTATCATGCTCCTAGTAAAGTATAAGAGACACAGCTTTGTCATCTTTGCCTTGAAGGAGCACTCTGGCTGCATTTTTTGAAGACATTTGTACATTCCTTTGGAAGTCCTTGGGATATCCAGTACTTTCTGTACACTGCTGTTGAGAGAGTATAAGTGTACAACATTTTAAAACATTTATATAAAATTCAAGGTGACAACATAGTTAAATAATTCAGATCATTAATCATTTTTACATTGAATGAGTCATAGGAAGGAAGACAATAATAGAAAGGTCATAAACAACAGTTTAATGTATCCCAAATAAATATTTATAAAGCTATTAAAAAGAAGGGAAACTATGGTTGAAACTCTAATTAGTGAAAGTAAACTTGGCTGTAACTCAGAAAATTTGAACAAATGTGCTTACAACAAACAAGGATGTTTTATTCCAAGAAAAACCTTTCAGGTAGGACTGATGCAGTGATCTCTGGATTCTATGATTTGATTAATGTGTCAAACTCCTTATATTTTCTCTATATACTCTTATTAGTATTTGTGTTTAGCTTTTGCTTTATATGCTCAAGAATATGCCTCTTATACCAGGGACTGAGACCATGTAAGAGGTAGTTAGATGGGAGAGAGAGAGAGAAAGAGACAGAGAGAGAGAGAGAGAGAGAGAGAGAGAGAAATAAGCCTATGCGAACTGGCCCACTTTAAACAAGCTGTTTCATTTCCTTACATGCCCTTGGCCAAAAGTTTATCCTATGGCAATGCCTAAAAAAAAAAGTCTGTGAAATATAGTTTTTCATTTTCTTTGTTTTTAGCAGTACACATTGTCACTCCAAATAAAATTGAAGATTTTTATAGTTTCCATTAGTGATGAAGAAGGCTAAAGTGGATATTAGATTGATAACTACTAGTGTGTGCCAGAGGCATCAATAGTGTTTTTCATAAGCAGGTGTGGATACAAGAAAAGAAAAAACAAGTTTTAAGTGCAGATGTACTGAAACATAATTCACAGTGGGAAAATCAAAGTCTGCATAATCTCTATCCTTAGCCACATTGATCCACAAAGAATTATTATGTGGGCATGCACAAGCAGAGGGGGCAATATTGTGAGTCTCAGTGAGTAAGTGTTAGAGAATGAGAAACCTATCTTGTAACGGATTTGAAATGGGAAAATAAATGGAGTAAACTCACCCTACTATGTAAGTGATACAAAGCAGAATGATCTACACAGCAATATAACTTCCACATTTTATTCTCCCTTAAAAGATAATCAGAATATCCACCAAAATAGAATATTTTACCTTACCACCCAGTGTCGAACACACATGCCAGAGATTTAAGGGAAATATCAAATGTAAGGTTGAGTGAATACAAAGAAATATCAGACAATTGAAGAAAGTTACTAACATGGAAGAGACAGCAAGTTTATTTTTAAAATGTGCCTATTGAAACTGTGCACAATAGTTGTGAACCCTGCCCTCTCCTGAGCCAATTTCAACATCTCTGACACACCTGCCTCAGTAAACCCAGTCACTGTATCAATCCATTTCATTTAGGGTTTTCCTCTCTTGCACTGTCCGTTACCCCTTCCAAACATAATATCCTTCTCGAAGGACTGGTCTCTTCTTGCAATATGCCAGAAGTATGTGAGGTGGAGCTTCAAAATTCTTGCCTCCAATGAGCAACTTGGTTTTACCTTCTCCAGGACAGACTTGTGTGTTATCTTGGCATTCCATTATATCTAGCACCAAAATGAAAAGGTATTGATTTTTATTCTGTCATCTCTGTTCATTGTCCAGCTCTTTGATGCATAGCAAGTAATTTTAAAGACCATGGCCTGGATCAGACATATCTTAATTTGTAGACAGCTTTTCTCTTCAGGACTCTGGAGAGGTCCTTGAGAAGCAGATTTGTGTAACGCAATTCATCATTTGAGCTCTTGACTGCTGATATCAAAAGTGTTGATTGTGGAACCAGTAAGCTGAAGTTGTTAAAAATCTCTACCTTTTCTCCACTATCAGGATGTTTCCAGTTGGCCCAGTGATGAAAATCTTTGTCATCTTGATGTTGAGCTTCAATCCATTTTGGAGACTTGTCATTTTTCAACAAACATTTCAAGTTCTCCTCAATTTTGGCAAGCAAGCTTATGTCATCTGCATATGACAAGTTGTTGATGAGTATTTCTCCAAATCTGCTGCCACATTCCTCCTCATAAAGTCCAGCCACCTGAATGATTTGTTCCACATATAGTTTGTAAAGTTATGGAGACATAATACATCTTTATTGGGAATAGGGAAATCAGAATACAACTAATCAGAATGTTGACACACTTGGCAAAATATAACTAATGACACTGAAAACTAAGTACATATCACTCAGTAATCTCAGGAATCAACTCATAGTTGCATTTCTAGAAAGATTTCAGTTTGTGGATTTGAACCCACCAGTCTTTGAGATCTCAGAATAACTCCTTTCCCACTAGGTTGCCATAGTTCCTTTCCCAAAAAAGTTAAGTAAAACAAACAAACAAAAAAACCCCTAAAACAACTGCAAGCATCCATGCGCCTACATCCATTGCACTGGTGGCCTAGTGACAAGAATCCACACTGCAATCATGAAGGAACATGGCTCAAATCCATGAGCTGTTCTGCAGGATCTCCTCTTGTGCAATTAATTAACTACCTCTGAAAACTCAGTGGAGGGTCAGCTATGGGACAGTACTGGCTCAATAGTACGCAACAAAAGCAAGTATCTCTGTATTCTTTAGTCATAGATTTTAACAATCTTGTGGCCTATAGTTTTACTCATAACAAGAGTTAACAGAACCAAGGTGAACAACTAACACTTTCATTCATTTTAGAAAACAATTGTTTTTCACAGTTAAAAATCCCTGAAGTTTGGAAGCTTTCTACATACTACCATATTTTCTTTGGGTATTTTATCTTTTTTGTTGTTGTTGGTTTTTTCCTATTTACAGTCCCTCTTCTTTGTTTTCAATTTTGAGTGTTGTATTAAATTGCATTTTGAGTGGGTTTGGTTTTCTTTTTCTTTAAATAACGTTATTGTGATCTTAATGAAAGTTTACAGAAAGTTTTGGTTTTAATGGATCAAATTTTCTATCAATGTACTATTCTAGTAGTTTTTGGGTAATCTTCAGCAAGATTTTGCTTGCATGTAATATCAATTACATTTTTTAATTATCTACATTCTGTTGGATCACCTTTTTGTTGGGAGCTAGAACAAATAAAGATTGCTTGCAGTCATTTGTCCAAGAAGCTATCTTTCTAGTTTTTTGGTATAGCCTGTTGAGAAAATCTAAGGCTACCTCTGTTTGTTTGATAAAATATATCATTTGTTATTCCATTAAATAAATTAAAAATCACCTACATATTAAATATGTTTTAATGTGTTTATATATGAAATAGATTGAACATGCAACAAAGAAGCATTAATAATAGGTGACTGGAATGTGAAAGTAGGGGATCAAAAGAAGGATCAGTATTTGAAAAACATGGATTTGGTGACAGATTTTAGGTTGGGGATAGAATGATAGAATTCTGCACAATTAATGATTTATTCATTCCAAATACCTTTTATATGAATCATAAGCACAAACTATATACATGGATTTATCCTGATGGTATGCACAGGAATTACATAGATTATGTTTGTGGAAGGAATCATTGGAGAAGTTCACTATCAGCAGTAAAAATTAGGCTGCGTGCTGACTGTGGAACAGATCATCAACTATTCAGATACAAGTTCAAACTAAAACTGAAGACGGTCAAATCATATATATATAGGAATAAAAATTTCATCTTGAGTCTATCTTATCTGACCAACTCAGGAATAGATTTGAGGCCTTGAGCACTGAACAAAAACCAGATGAGCTATGGGAAGATATTAAGAATATCATCCATGAAGAATGAAAAAGGACATTACGAAGATAGAGGAAGAAGAAAAGACCAAAATGGATGACAGATGACTCTCAATATTGCACTAGAGTGCCAAGAATCCAAAGCAAAGGGAAGAAATCAAGAAGTTCAGAAACTGCGTGGAGCAGTAGAGCATTTCAAAGAAAAGTTAACCAAAAAAAAAAAGGAACCCAAAAATGTGTGGGTGATGCATTCCCTTTTTAATTTTAATTTTGAACCATGCAATGTTTCCTTTACCTCTTTTGATGACTGTCTTCTGGTCCAGGTATAGATTTTGCATGAGCAAAATCTAGTGTTCTAGGATCCCCATTCCTCTAAAACATAGCCACATTTTGTTACAAATCAAATGTCTTTGCACAGTCAATGAATCATAGATAGACATTTCTCTGGCACTCTTTCCTTTCAGCCAAGATCCATCTGACATTGGCAATAAAGTCTCTACTGCCATGGCCTCTTCTAAGCCCAGCTTATATTTCTGGTAGTTCTCTGTTAATATACTATTCCTATCAATGTTGTATCATCTTGAGCAAGATTTTTTCTTGCATGTGATATTAATGATATTATTCAATAATTACTACACTCTGTTGGATCACTTTTTTTTTTAATATGAATAAATACAGATCTCTTCCGGTCAGTTGACTTAGTACTTTCCCCCAGATTTGTTGGCATAATCAGGTGAACACATCCAGGGAAGTATCTGTTGAAATATGTCAATTGGTAAGCTGTCAAATCCTGGGGCATTGTTTTATGTTAATTCCTTCAGAGCAACTTGAATCATTGCCTCTTGACCATATACTGTTTCATGAAATTCTTCTGTGTCAGCCAATTCATTTTGGTAGAGTCACTCTGTGTATTCTTTCCATCTTTTTTTAATGCTTCTTGGATCATTCAATATTCTGCCCATAGCATTCTTACATATTGCAACTTGGGGCTCAATTTGTTCTTTAGTTCCTTTAGCATAAGAAATGCTAAACAAGTTAGACCCTTTTGATTTTCTGACTCCAGCTCTTTTCACATTTCATTATAATACTTTGTTTTTTCTTCCTCAACTGCCCTTTGAAATCTTCTTTTCAACTACTTTAATTTTTAATTTATTCCCTTTGTTTTTGCTTTTCAGTGCTCTAGTGCAATATTCAGAGTCTCTTCTGACATCCATTTTGGTCTTTTCTTCCTCCTGTGTCTTTGTAATGCCATTTTTCATTCTACCTGAATGATATTCTTTATATCTTCCCACAGCTCATCTGGTCTTCTTTCATTAGTGTTCAAGGCCTCAAACCTGTTTCTGAGATAGTTTTTAAGTTTAGGTGGGGTAGACTCAGGATCAAATTTTGGTTCCTGTGGGTTTGATAATACCTTCTTCAGTTTTAGTTTGAACTTTCCTAAGAGTTGTTGATTGGCTGTTCCATAATCAGCACCTTACCTAGTTTTCACAGCTGATATTGAACTTCTGCAATTATTCTTTCCACAAATATCATCAATCCAATTCCTGTGCATACCATCAGGGGAAATCCACGTGTATATTTGCTTTTGTGTTTTATATAAAATACATTTGCAATTAATAAACCATGGATTCTACAGAATTCTATCACTCTGTCTCCAGCTTCATTCTGTCATCTAGTCCATATTTTCTGACAACTAATCCTTTTTCTCCATTTCCAACTTTTGCATTCCAGTTACCCATTATTATTAATGCATCTCGGTTACTTGTTCGATTAATTTGTGACTGCAAAATTTGGTACAAATAATCTATTTTCTCCTCTTTGGCTCTGATTGTTGGTGCATATATCTGAATGATTGTGGTATCCGTCAGACTTCTTTGTGTGTATATAGCAATTATCCTGTCACTGACAACATTGTGTTTCAAGATGGATCTAGAAATGACCTTTTAAACTATGAAAGTGACCCTGTTTTCCTCACCTTTTCATCTCTTGCGTGGTAGATCATGATTGTCTGATTCAAAATATCTCATTTCGTCAGTACCTAATTGGTCGATAGTTATGGGTTGCCTTTCTTTCTTTACAGTGTCCAATTTTCTTACCTTCATGCTTCTCACATTCCATGTTCCAAACCTTAGTGTCTACTTACAACTGTTCCTCCTCCTTTGTTTTTCCATATCTGAAGACTCAGTCTAAGCTGTCAAAAATACAAGTCTACGCTAAGTGTTCTCTATTGTACATAATGATTTCAAAGTCCTGTTGTTTCAAAAGTGGATGGCAAATCCTTCTTCCTCAATTGTGTTAATTTGAAAAATCAGCTTTAGAAAAGTATTTAACAGAAAAGAGTTTATGGGAAATAATTGATAGAATTTTGTAAGTTCAATTATTTATTTATAAAATGCAAATGTTGTTGTTGTTGTTATGCGCCGTTGAGTCATTTGCGACTCATAGCGACCCTATGTACAACAGCCCTAAACCGTGCTCTATCCTGTGCCAATCTCATTGCCTCTGACATACCCATCCCG
>NW_006399869.1:6897559-6899021 GCF_000299155.1 Elephantulus edwardii | reverse complement strand
TTTTCACATTTCATTATAATACTTTGTTTTGTCTTCCTCAACTGCCCTTTGAAATCTTCTTTTCAACTACTTTAATTTTTAATTTATTCCCTTTGCTTTGGCTTTTCAGTGCTCTAGTGCAATATTCAGAGTCTCTTCTGACATCCATTTTGGTCTTTTCTTCCTCCTCTGTCTTTGTAATACCATTTTTCATGCTACCAGGATGATATTCTTTATATCTTCCCACAGCTCATCTGGTCTTCTTTCAAGGCCTCAAACCTGTTTCTGAGATAGTTTTTAAGTTTAGGTGGGGTAGACTCAGGATCAAATTTTGGTTCCTGTGGGTTTGATAACACCTTCTTCAGTTTTAGTTTGAACTTTCCTAAGAGTTGTTGATTGTTCCATAATCAACACCTTACCTAGTTTTCACAGCTGATATTGAACTTCTGCAATGATTCTTTCCACAAATATCATCAATCCAATTCCTGTGCATACCATCAGGGGAAATCCATGCGTATATTTGCTTTTGTGTTTTATATAAAAGACATTTGCAATTAATAAACCATGGATTCTACAGAATTCTATCACTCTGTCTCCAGCTTCATTTCTGTCATCTAGTCCATATTTTCTGACAACTAATCCTTTTTCTCCATTTCCAACTTTTGCATTCCAGTTACCCATTATTATTAATGCATCTTGGTTACTTGTTCGAGTAATTTGTGACTACAAAATTTGGTACAAATAACCTATTCTCTCCTCTTTGGCTCTGGTTGTTGGTGCATATATCTGAACGATTGTGGTATCCGCCAGACTTCTTTGTGTGTATATAGCTATTATCCTGTCACTGACAACATCGCATTTCAAGATGGATCTAGAAATGACCTTTTTAACTATGAAAGTGACCCTGTTTTACTCACCTTTTCATCTCTTGCATAGTAGATCATGATTGTCTGATTCAAAATATCTCATTTCGTCAATACCTAATAGGTCAATAGTTATGGGTTGCCTTTCTTTCTTTACAGTGTCCAATTTTCTTACCTTCATGCTTCTCACATTCCATGTTCCAAACCTTAGTGTCTACTTATAACTGCTCCTCCTCCTTTGTTTTTCCATATCTGAAGACTCAGTCTAAGCTGTCAAAAATACTAGTCTACACTAAGTGCTCTCTATTGTACATAATGATTTCAAAGTCCTGTTGTTTCAAAAGTGGATGGCAAATCCTTCTTCCTCAATTGTGTTAATGTGAAAAACCAGCTTTAGAAAAGTATCTAACAGATAAGAGTTTATGGGAAATAATTGATAGAATTTTGTAAGTTCAATTATTTATTTATTAAATGCAAATGTTGTTGTTGTTATGTGCTGTCGAGTCATTTGTGACTCATAGCGACCCTATGTACAACAGCCCCAAACCGTGCTCTATCCTGTGCCAATCTCATTGCCTCTAACACACCCATCCCGATTACTCCAGTCACTGAATCAATCC
>NW_006399869.1:6894367-6896933 GCF_000299155.1 Elephantulus edwardii | reverse complement strand
CAATTGTACTAGAGCATAAAGAAGTCAAAAGAAAGGGAAGAAATGCAGACAAAAAAGAGATGAACAGGTTTCAAAGGACAGCTCAAGAATACAAAGCAAATATGATAAAGGAATATGCAAAAGACTGGAATCACAGAATAAAAAAGAATTCACTTGATATTTCTTAAAGTGAAAGACAAAGCTTTATATGTATAATTTACATTATATATACATAAATGTAAGTAGTGGTGTATGTGTATATGATATTTATTATATGTTTGTACAAAATCATACATAAATAAGGTAATTTTACAGTTTTCAGGTTGAGTCATTATCTCTGGATGCTAAGCAGATCAAGGATATACAAAAGAAAAATTGTTGATTTTTGTCATAGAAATAATCATATCTGTCCATCAGCTATTGCTGTTCAACGAATTACTATTAAGTTCAATGGCTTTGATCAGTTTGTGTATTTTGTTGTTGGGTTTTTTTAATTTTACTTTTTTTTTATTGCTCATGCTTTAATTTAGCTGAAGACATTTACTTCAAGCCTTGGCAAAAAAAGGGCTGCTTTGAGTCTAACTACAAGTCTGCTGGAATAACTCTTTTTTTCCACATAGGAATTCTGAGAGCCAAGTCAGAAGCCAAAGTACTCAAAAGAACTTCTCCTGTCTTTCTTCTGTGAGAGAACTTGTACAAATTCAAGCTGAGTTCAGAAAAGGCTGTGGCAAGAGGGAAGTCTTGCTGATATCACATAATTCTTGGCTAAAAGAATAGAATACAAAACATTTACTCCTGTTTTATTGACTGTGCAAAGGTATTTGATTATGTAAATAATAACAGACGTATATTACATCACAGAACATTTACTTATGCTCATGTGATACTAGAGTGGCAGAACCCTTAAAAATGGAATTATTTAACCATTGTGTTATCCCTTATGGAGGTCGTGATCTCCTGCTGCCTTAACTACAGACACGTGGTCTTGCAAATCATCAAGAGCTGTGAGATCAATGCAAGAGAATGCTTTCTATATTGTAAAAAATGGCAATGGCAGTGGTGGAGAAAGGGTGAAGAGACCCTGGCACTGCTTTCAGATAAACTGGAGGAACCTTGGAGATGGACCCACAGTTAAAGGTTTTGTTTTCTGGATGACTGAAGGAAAAGCTGCCATGTAATTTCTTTGAGATAACGTTTTCTGGATGATTAATGAAACTAGAGTTTTTTTTTTTTTCATTTGTGCTTTTAAACTGAAACCTGTACTTTCACTAGTTGAGGAATTGTGTTTTGCTGTTAATATGCTTTGGGACTGCTATACTAAATCTGGATTTGCAACTTATGATATTGTTTGCCTCTGAAACTCCCCAATCTATTTACGTAATAAACTCCACAATTGTGAATAAAGCTTGTGAGTCAATTTGCAACAAACATTGAACCTAATGATTAATAGAAATAGGTGCATGAGCATGTGGAGTGTCTATGGAAATATCTGACCCTGTATCTATTTGTATGGTACTATGGAGAGCTCTGGTGGCCTAGAAGTAAGAAGCTGCACTACAGTCCCAAAGACAAACAGCTTCTCCACAGAAGGATAGGGAAATTCCTCTCATGTGTTTAACTGCCTCTGAAAACCCACCAGAGGGTTAACTATGGGGTCATTTCCAACTTGATAGTATACAACAACATCATGACTATTATTTCTGGAGAAAGTTTCCCTTCATGACATGGGTAGAAGTCAGATTTGGCTGCCTCCACATTGTAGCTACTTCTTTTATGGAAGTACAGATTAAGATATCCTTGTTCAAATAGAACATGGTTAAAAATAAGGAAATGTATGTTTAGAATTGTATGCTTTCTTCAAACCTATTCAGTTTGTATCTTTTGCTAATAATTCAAGAACCTGGACTATATGAAGGATAATGTAGCATAGTATTGGAAGAAGCCTTATGAATAATCTACATTATTCAGATGATACAATTTTGCTTATAGAAAGGATAGAAGACTTGAAGCACTTACTGACAATGATCAAAGGTATAACCTTCAACATAGATTACATCTCATAATCAAGAAAACAAAAATTTTTACCACTGGACCAAAATACAATAACCTAATAGAGAAAAGATTGAAGTTGTAATTGACTTAATTTTATTTGGATCTGCAATCAACACCCATGGTAGCAGCATTCCTGAAATCAAAACACCTGTTGCAATGGGAAAACCTACTGTCAAAATACCTTTAAAGTGCTACCGAACAAGGATTTAGGTTTAAATATTAAAATGGGCCTGATACAAGCAATAGCATTTTTAACTATTTCCTATGCATTTCAGAGATTGTCAGTATGTGAGGAAAACTGCAGGAAGATCAACGCCTTTTCCTTATGGCATTGACAAAGAATGTGAACTGCTAAAAGAAGAAACAAATCTGTTTAGGGGGATGCACAATTAGGGTGCTCCTTGTAGGCAAGTATGGTGAAACTTCGTATCTCACACTTTGAGCATGCTATTAGGAGGAGCTGTTGTTGTTGTTGTTGGTAAGTGCCGTCGTAGCAACCCTATGAAGGAGAGCCCTTGACGTTTGGGTGCCTTAT
>NW_006399869.1:6888150-6892596 GCF_000299155.1 Elephantulus edwardii | reverse complement strand
TAATGCATCTTGGTTATTGTTTGGTTGATTTATGACTGCAACAATTAATAGTAATAATATATTTCCTTTTCTTTGGCTCTGGTTTTTAGGTGCATAAATTTGACTGATAGTGGTATTAACATGTCTTCGTTGTATGGGCATTAATATTATCCTGTCACTCAAAATATTGTATTTCAAGATGGATCTAGAAATGACCTTTTTAACTGTGAAAGTGTTCCAGTTTTCCCTCACCTTTTCATCTCCAACATAATAGATCATGTGATCATGGGACTAAAAGTGTCCCATACCAAGCCATTTCATTTGCTAATACCAAATATATCAATATTTATGCATTCCATCTCTTTCTTTACAATATCTAGTTTTCCTACATTCATGCTTCTCATATTCCACTTACCAATTGTTAATTTCTTCTTATAACTGTTCCTTCTCATTTGTGTTTCCAAATTTGAGGGCTCAACTCCAGTTGCCATATCTGTTAGTCTACTCTAACTGTGCTCTATTGTACATAGGATTATCTAAGACCAGTTATATTTCAGAATTGGATGGCTAATCCTTCCTCCTAGTCTGTCTTAATTTGAATGCTTGGTGTTAGAAGGATATCTGAGAAACAAGCATTTTTACCTAGCAGATGAAAGACTCTTTCCTTACAGAAATCACCAATACATTTATTATTCCCTCCTCGCCCCCAAGCACATGTGACCTGTCTCTACCCTTTCCATGCCACATTCCCATTCCTTGCACACCCAGCTATTTAGTCAAACCCTCTCTTCCCAAGCCACCTTAATATGATCGCCAGTCACTTCTGTGATGCCTTGCACCATACACTCGTACTGGGGATTAAAACAAATGCAAATCAAAATACAACATACCAAAACCCCTGGGATACAGGGGGTAGTTCATAGCAACAGGCACACACATAAAAAAGGATGAAAGAAGAAAAATTAATGAGCTAACTCAACACACTCATCAAATTGAAAAGAACAAAACTCTAATCATACAGCCTCTAGAAGAAAAGAAATTATAAGGACAAGAAATGAAATCAATAAGCTAGAAAAGAGAAAAACAATTGAAACCATCAACAAGACTAGGATCTTATTTTTCAAAAGGATCAATTAAATTAAAAAAACCATTGGCAAAGTTAACAAAAGGGGGGAGGGGGAGAGAACACATAGATTACTCAAGTAATAAGTGATAGAGGTGACATTCAAGTAATAAATGATAGAGGTGACATCACAACAGAGCCAGATAAAATTAAATCAATAATATCAGAATACTATAAACAGTTATACTCTGACAAATTCAAAACCTTGGCAAAATGGACAAATTCCTTGATACTCATGCCCTACCATGAACAGATTCATGCCCTACCAACGACAGACATAGAACACTTGAACAGACCCATCACAGGGGAAGACATTGCAAAGGTGATAATAAGGACTTCCCCATAAAAAATTCCCCAGCCAGATGGCTTCACAGCTTAACTCTACAAAATATTCAGAGAGGATTCATCACCAAGTCTATCTAAAATATTTGAAAAAATTGAAAAAGAAGGGAGCATAATCAAAGAGTCATTCTATGAAGCAAGCATAACCATAATACCAAAATCAGGGAAAGATACTACCAAAAAAGGAAACTAAAGACAAATACCTCTCATGAATATAGATACAAAAATCCTTAACAAAATTCTAGCCAATAGAATCCAAATCACAGCAAAAAAATATTGACTAAGTGGGATACATAACAGTTATGCAAAGATGGTTCAACATAAGAAAAACAATCAATGTAACTCATCATATTAACAAAGTAAAGAAAAAAGGGAATTTGATAAGTACATATGCAAAACAAAGTGCCAACATCATTCTCTTGGAGAAAGACTGAAAGCATTTTTCTTATGAACAGGGACAAGACAAGGATGTACACTGCTACTACTTCTATTCAACTTTGTATTGGAAGTGCTTGCTAGGGAAATATGACAAGAGAAGGAAATAAAATGCATATAGATCTATCACTATATGTAGATGATATGATAGTGCACACAGAAAACCCCAGACTTAAGAAAAGCTCAACAACAACAAAAACTGTTAGAGCTAGTAGGACAATTTAGTAGAGTGGCAAGATATAAGATCAATATCCAAAATTCAGTGGAATTCCCCTACAATAACAAACAGACTTCAGAGATGAAAATCAAGAAATAAATACTCTTTGCTATAGCCACCCACAAATTGAGATACTTAGAAGTGAACCTAACTAGAAATACAAAAGACCTATACAATATAAGACACAATTAGAGACCTAAAGAAATGGAAATATGTGCCTTGGTCATGGATGGTGTTGTTGATTGTCTTCAAGTTGAAGACAATTCATTGTGAACCTATGAACAAAAAGCCCGAAACTTTTCTACAAGTATCGACATTTAACAAAGTATATAGAGGCATTCTGTTTAGGAAGTGGATGTCACTCCTGCTTCCAATCAAAGGCTCAGTCCAAAAGGAATGGGAAACAAACAAACAAACAATAAATACCACGAAACAAACAACCCTCTCCCTCCAAACCCCAGGCCAGTGCACTAAGCCTTGATTGACTCCAACAAGAGGATCCTGGCCCACAGCACAGAACCCTCAAATCCCAGGAGCTCATACAGAGTTGTCAGTAAAATCAGGCAACCTTTTGCCAAATCAAGGGAACTCAACTCTTAAAAACCAATAGCTAAATACATGTGCCTTCAACTGAAGACTCAGTTCAAAATGAATCTGGAAAAAAACAAAAACAAAACCAAAAAAAAACAAACAAAAAACACCAAAAACACCAGACAAAAAAAAGAACACAAAAAAACCAAGGCCACTGCACTAGGCCTTGATTTGCTCCTGTAAGAGGCTCCCAGCCCACAGCTCAGAACCCTCCAATCCCAGCACTTCACACACAGTTCTGAGCAAAATCAGCCAACTTTTAGCCAAATTAAGAAGAAATCACCTCTTAAAACCCAACAGCTATACACATACATCTTCACCTGAAGTTGTTGTTGATTGCCTTCAAGCTGAACGTGACTCATAGTGACCCTATGAACAAAAGCCTAAAGAGTTTCTACAACTATTGACATTTATCAAAGATCTTAGAGTTTCTGGAGGCATTCTGTTTACAAAGTAGATGCCATTTCCACTTCAATCAACTGAAGACTCAGTCCAAAATGGATTAAAAAAAAAAAAAGCACAAAGGAAAAAACAAAAACAAAAACAACCCAGGCCAGTGCACTAGGCCTTGATTTGCTTGTACAAGAGGCTCCCAATCTTAATGTTGTGAAAATGACAATGCTACCAAAAAGCAAGCTACATGTTCAACACAATTCCAATACAGATACCAAATTCATTTTTCAAGGAGTTCAAAATGGAAATTGTCAAGTGAGATAGCACTCCCTGACCTCAAAACATATTCCACAACGGTAGTAACCAAAACATCATGGTACTGGTACATTAACAAGCACATAGGCCAATGGAACAGAATTGAGAACTCAGAAATATACCCAATTAACTATGATAAACCGATATTAGACAAAGAAATAAAACCTATCAAATAGGGAAATAATCTCTTCAACAACTGGCACTGGCATAAATGGACTGCTATGTGCAGAAAGCTGAAACAGGAACCCATACACAAAAAATGACACAAGGTGAATCAGAGAGCTGGGAGTAAAGGACAAAACCATAAAGTTTATAAGAGACAAAGTGGGATCAAACTTAGAAGGCCTAGTCTATGGTATAAAAAGAGTGCCAAATGCAGCCAGAAATGCACAATCTGAAGAAGATAAAATTGATGAATAGGGCTTTCTGAAGATTAAATCCCTGTGCACATCAAAAACTTTTTCCAACAGGATGAGAAGAAAGCCTACCAACTGGAAACTAACATTTGACAATACCATCTCAGACAAGGATATCATAAAGAATGTTTACAGAATATTCCTGGGCCTTCACAAGGAAAAGACTGATAACTCAGTTACAAAATGGGCAAAAGATGTGGAAAGAGATTTCAGACAGGAAGATATTCAAAGGGCAGACACATGAAGAATGCTCTGACTTATTTGCAAGAAGAGAGATGCAAATCAAAACTACAGTGAGATACCATCTCATTCTAGTAACAGTGCCAAAGTTTATCAGGACAGCAAGTAATAAATGTTAAAGAGGATGTGGGAATATAGGAACTCATACATTGTTGGTTATATTCTCAAATGGTATAACCATTCTGGAAGGCAGCTTGGTGCTTCCTCAAACATCTGAACATAGCAATTGCATATAATGCAGATATTTCACTGGTCGGAATATACTCAAAGAAAATGATAACTGAGGCACAATTGGAGACTTATAAACCAATATTCATAGCAGTGTTATTCACCATCACAAGAACATGGAAACAGCCCAGATGTGTAGTTGAATAGATTGAGAAATTATGATATAT
>NW_006399869.1:6886625-6888050 GCF_000299155.1 Elephantulus edwardii | reverse complement strand
GTTGATTGCCTTCAAGCTGAACGTGACTCATAGTGACCCTATGAACGAAAGCCTAAAGAGCTTCTACAACTATTGATGTTTATCAAAGATCTTAGATGGAGGCATTCTGTTCACAAAGTAGATGTCACTTCTACTTCTATCAACTGAAGACTCAGTCCAAAATGAATTAAAAAACAAAAAACACAACAAAAAAACAAAGGGAAAAAACACTACTCAGACCAGTGCACTAGGCCTTGATTTGATTCTACAAGAGACTCCCAGACTTAATGTTGTGAAAATGACAATGCTACCAAAAGCAAGCTACATGTTCAACACAATTCCAATACAGTACCAAATTCATTTTTCAAGGAGTTCAAAAGGGAAATTGTCAGGTGAGATAGCACTTCCTGACCTCAAAGCATACTCCACAATGGTAGTAACCAAAACATCATGGCACTGGTATATTGACAAGCACACAGGCCAATGGAACAGAATTGAGAACTCAGAAATATACCAAATTAATTATGGTAGAATGATATTAGACAAAGAAATACACCCTACCAAATAGGGAAATAACAATCTCATCAACAGATGGCACTGGCATAAATGGACTGCTACGTGCAGAAAGCTGAAACAGGATCCCATACACAAAAAATTACTCAAGGTGAATCAGAGAGCTGGGAGTAAAGGACAAAACCATAAAGTTTATTAAAGACAAAGTGGGATCAAACTTAGTAGGCCTAGTCGATGGTATAAAAAGAGTGCCAAATACAGCCAGAAATGCACAATCTGAAGAAGATAAAATTGATGAATAGGGCTTTCTAAAGATTAAATCCCTGTGCACATAAAAAACTTTTCCCAACAGGATGAGAAGAAATCCTACCAACTAGAAACTAACATTTGGCAATACTATCTCAGACAAGGATATCATAAAGAATGTTTACAGAATATTCCTGGGCCTCCACAAGGAAAAGACTGATAACTCAGTTACAAAATGGGCAAACGATGTGGAAAGAGATTTCAGACAGGAAGATATTCAAATGGCAGACACATGAAGAATGTTCTGACTCATTTGCAAGAAGAGAGATGCAAATCAAAATCACCATGAGATACCATCTCATTCCAGTAACAGTGCCAAAGTTTATCAGGACAGCAAGTAATAAATGTTAAAGAGGATGTGGCAAGATAGGAACTCATACATTGTTTGTTAGATTGTAAAATAGTATAACCATTCTGGAAGGCAGCTTGGTGCTTCCTCAAACATCTGAACATAGCAATTCCATATGATGCAGCTATTTCACTGGTTGGAATATACTCAAAGAAAATGAGAACTGAGGCACAACAGGAGACGTATAAACCAATATTCATAGCAGTGTTATTCACCATCACAAGAACATGGAAACAGCCCAGATGTGTAGTTGAATAGATTGAGAAATTATGATATAT
>NW_006399869.1:6882605-6884498 GCF_000299155.1 Elephantulus edwardii | reverse complement strand
ATGACTCTGAGAATGGTAAGGGGTTTGGTTTTGTTTAGTTTATTTGGGTTTTCTCATTGTTTCTGCTCTTGCAAAAAATAGTTTCATTGAACTGATAAATACCAATCTCAATAATCTCAAGTTTTATTTGAAATAGTAAGGAAAATGTATGTAGATGCAAGACTGTAAGCAAGTTGTGGTGTTAAATATGTCTTTAAGTTGAAGTATATGTAAGTCAGAACAGTTAAGTACAGTTATATTAATCAACATAAATTATTTAAATGTTTGTTGTATATTTAATGTACCTTTCTTTTCATTAAAATATTTTAAAAATACTTCAGATAAATAGAAATTCCACTAACATAATATACTATCAATACTATTTTGAAGCACTTTGTAAGCTAGAACTTGATTGTTATTATGAACCATTACATGTACATCAAATTTCACTATAACAAGCTTTAACTGAGTTAGTTTCTAACTACAAATTATATGTGAATTGAATGCTTATAACTTGGAAATTGCCTGTTTATAATATTAGCATTCCACAAGAAAGTGAAAAGGAAATAATTCTTATATTTCACACACACACACACACACACACACACACACACACATAAATTGGTTCATTCTGAATATCATGTCTCAGTGAGTAAAGTAAAATGAGAAATTTTATTACTTATGATTCTATCAACTGACTTACAGAACTCTCTATAGAAATTATTACATGAATATAATAACAGAAGAAAGGTAAAATAGATGAGAATAGTCTATAATTATGGACATAAATTCCTTCACATAGATACAAAATTTTTTTTCTGTCAATATTATAATTTAACTCTTATTCATAAAACAGGCAGTTATGCACTAATAAAAAATAGTACAACTGTGCTGGGAAAGGATAGTAAAATGAGTTATATATGCTGTAGATGTGTGAGAATTAATTGCTGAAAATTATTTAGGTTCATAGCAAACAAAAAATTTAGCATCACAACAACAGCATACTATATAAGTTGTTATTTTATTTAAGCATCCTGTTTAGAGTCAACAAGACCTCAGGGAGGCCCTTTGTATTTAAAAGTCTATTGTTACTACATTTTGGAGGAACATTCTTCTAAGTGGCACAGCACTCTTCTGTCAATACACTATACTAAGGTAACTTGGAGTTGCTGTGATGCTCAACTTTGTGCCGTTGGGGTGTCAAATGTCATAAAGGCATGGTGGACTGTTTTTTAGTGGAGCTCCCAGTTTAAGACAGGTTTGGGAGCAAGAGTGACATCCACTTCCTAACAACATACCTCTGGAAACTCTAAGAACTCTAATAAATGACAATGACAAGTCTTCAGGCCTTTTGTTCATAGGTTTGCTATGAGTTGTGCTTGACTCAAAGGCAAGCAACAACAACAACAATTACATTAAAATTCCAAGGAAATTTTGAAGTATTTACTGCAGGGGAGTTATGAAAGGTGTTGCGGAATGCTGGAGAGGAAGGGAAGGTCTCTGGAGAGGAAGGGTGGCCTGAGCTCCAGACAGGTGCAAGCCTCCCAAAGGTCTTTAATACAGGGTAGAGTAAGCTCCCCTGTGTTTGGCTATATTGGCTTGAGAAAGTTCATAACCTGGGGAAGACTGCTGCTGCGTTTGCTGAGCCTGATCAATCCACATGTTCACGTCTGTAAGCCCACCCTATCCTGTCTTCCTGTGTATATAAGTGCAGTGCTTATCGTAATAAGGTTGAGCTGGATTGACTCTCTGATCTCTTCTGGAGTGGCATCTCTGTCGTGCTTACTCCCATCAGATTATCGCTGTTAAGTTGCTAGTGGACTGGCAGGAACAGAAAGATAAATTTTATGTCATTTGAGAACTGTGCCAAATATCAGATATCTTTACATGGATAAAAACAAAACAAAACGAAAA
>NW_006399869.1:6872467-6877235 GCF_000299155.1 Elephantulus edwardii | reverse complement strand
CCTTTTAATTTCCTGGCTGCTGGTGCCAAGACTGTTGACTGTGGAGCCAATGGTTCAAAATCAAGAAAGGAGTGTCTTAGACCTGTTTCCTTTCTCCATACCTTTTTCAAACTATACACTATACCGATCATTCAAGAATTTAGACTTTTCTTTGGAACTGGCTGCTCTGCACCAGCACTCTGGCCTAGCCAGGAAGGAAGGATTCCCAAAATCTCCTGAAAATTGACATTCCTCATTGACTCCCAACCACTCCTCTGGCACCCTCAGCCCCACCCACAGCCAGAGGGTGTGGAGCAGACCCTTTTGGATACAATACAGTCAAGAGCACTCCCTAAATGTGCATGAAGGCACTTCAGCCCTGAGCTCATGGCTCTAGGCCATTGTTCCTAACTGCTCAGTCTTGCAAATATTGCTTTCCCCTCCCACTCCCTGCTCTCATCACACAATCTCTAGTTTGACCATAAATGTTTCTGCTGTGGGTGTAGCTGGGGCAAGAAGAGTCTTCTATATTCTCTTGTTGTCTCTTCAATGGCACCAGAAAATATATATGTGTCTCTCAAAGTTGTCTCACTCAATTTAGTGGTGAAACTAACCAATCTCTTTGCAGATTGTTGAGACTGCCGATCAGTCCCCTCATGGAAAATAGATCATAGCATCCTCTGTCCTTAATGCAATAATTACTACACCATAAAACAGTTCATTTTGGGGATAGGAAAGACACTTTTGAACCGTAAACCTTAGACATCCAGAGTCTTCCTTTCTTTTGATGATCCTCCACTTTCCAAGTATTATGTCCCCTTCAAGGAAAACCCTCTTCTAGCAAAATGAATACAGTACTAAAGATGAAGCTTTCCCATTCTTGCCTCAAAGGAGCACTAGGGTGGTACTTTCTCCAAGATATATTATTTGTTTGGTAATTTATATTCGGGGATATTTAGTACTCCTCTATAATACCGCAACACAAAGGCACAAAATTTTCTTGTCATCCTTGTTAATTTTTCCAGCTGTAAGATACGTATCAAGTGAAGGTAGTTAGTCTCCAAAATAACATCATTGTTCCTTAGTAATTTGGAATCTTTTTTGGCAGCAAACTTAACCAGTGTAATATGTCTCCTGATCTGAATCATGATACCAAGGGTCTTGTTTGTGGATAAAACTAAGATGAAATAGTTAACAATTTCATTCTTTTAGCCGTTTATCATGATGTTGTTTATAGGTCCAGTGATGAGGATTTCAGTCTTCTTGTTCAGAGGTAATCCATTTTGAAGGCTATAGTCTTCGATGTTCTAAAACTAATCCTTCTTATTTTCAACAAGCAAAGTTGTATCATCTCCATAATACAGATTGTTTTTGAGTATTCCTCGAAGTTCAGTGCTCCCATTTGTCAAGAATGGAAGAGGCCCTCAGGCCTCACAACATGCATTTCGTTAAGGCATTGCCACATACTTTGTGGCATCTAACCATTATTTTTAACTTAGAGCAATGAATTGGGTTATTTTTTTTTTACAGCTGCTATCATAGATGTTGGCTGTTCAATTAATGGAATTTAAAGCTGGTGAGTTAATATTCTTTGCTATGTTTGATATTTTCCCAAGCTGCCCTTTGAAATTTTCTCTTCAGCTCCTTAATTTCTTGATTTCTTCCCTTTGCTTTGGCTTCTTGGCACTCTCGTACAATATTCAGTCTCTTCTGACATCTATTTTGGTCTTTTCTTCTTCCTCCATCTTTGTAATTACCTTTTGCATTCTTCAGGAGTTATATTCTTGATATCTTCCCACAGCTCATCTGGTCTTCATTCATTAGTGTTCAATGCCTCCAATCTGTTCCTGAGTTGGTTTTTTAATTCAGGAAAGGTAGAGTCAAGATCAAATTTTTATTCCCATTGATATAATTTAAACTTCTTTAGCTTTAATTTGAACTTACATAAGAGAAGTTGATGGTCTGTTCCACAATCAGCACCTGGCCTAAGTTTCACTGCTGATAATTCAACTTTTCCAATGATTGTTTCCACAGATGTAATCAGTCTGATGCCTGTTCATCCCATCAGATGAAATCCATGTGTATAACCTGTGTTTATCTTTCATATAAAAGGTATTTGTTATGAATAAACTATTCATTGTGTAGAATTCTATCATTCTATACCCAGCCTCATTTCTGTCACCAAGTCCATATTTTTTGACTACTGATCCTTCTTCCTGGTTCCCAACTTTTGCATTCCAGTTACCTATTATTATTAATGCATCTTGGTTACATGTTTGATCAAGTTCTAACTGCAACATTTGGTAGAAATCATCTATTTCCTCCTCTTTGGCTCTGGTTGTTGGTGCATAAATTTGAATGATAGTGATATTAACAAGTCTTACCTGTATGAGTATGGATATTATCCTGTCACAATACTCTATTTCAAAGTGGATCTAGAAATGGCCATTTTAACTATGAAAGTGACCACTTTTTTTTCATATCCAGTGTAGTAGATTATATGATGGTCTGATTTTAAATGTTCCATGCCAATCCATCTCATTTTGCTAATACCTAATATGTCAATATTTATGTGTTCTAGTTCTTTCTTAATAACGTCTAGTTTTCCTACATTCATGCTTCTCACATTCCATGTTCCAATCATTAGTTACTTCTTACAACTGTTCCTCCTTATTTGTGTTTACAAATTTTAGGGTTCAGTCTTATTGGCCATATCTGTTAGTTCACTTTAAATGTGCTTTACTAAACACAAGGATTATGGAGGCCTGTCATATTTCAAAAATAGATGGCCAATCATTCTTACTAGTCTGTCTTAATTTGGATAATCAGTTTAGAACAATATCTGACTGACAAGTATTTTTTCCAAGCAGATGGAGGACACTTTCCTTACAGAAATAACCAACACACTCACTGTCTTCCCCACTCAAACATGTATTGTTGGATCCGCAGAGCCAGACCCCAATGAGATCGGACGCCAGGACCAATCACTCACGACAGACGGTCCTTGATGCAAACAGAATGAGGTTTTATTCCACCCAGCGTGCCGGGGCACAGCTCATGACCTACACAGAGGCGGAGATGTTGAGCCCCGGGCTAAGGGTACATACAGCTTATAAAGGCAACAACCCGCGCAAACGTGGGCTAACACACAGGGAGGGTTGCTGATTGGTATATTTGAATATACACAGTTCTGACTGGTAATAATCTGGCTCGCACAGGTAAGTGAGGAAAACTATCTAATTGGTACATTTAAAAGCGAGTTGGCGCGTGGGGCAAGTGGGGTCTGCGCAAGGGGAGGGAGTGGGGGAGTAAAGTTCAGAAAAACAACTCCTGGAATTTCTCTTTATCTGTACTCCCAGATGTGGGTGAGCCATTCTATGACCTTGTTTTTCTGAGCGGTTTATGGTCCTGTTTTTCTAAAAAGAGGGCAAAAGTCCTGTGAGGTTTTATGGCTTCTACCTGAGAAGGGTTAAAAGTTAACTTCCTCATAGTCCTTCATTATGCCTTTTCTCTTCTCTTCCCTACTACATCACCATTCCTTGGACTCCCAACTACCTGGTCATGCCCTCCCTTCCCTAGACACCTTTTGATATGATAGCTTTGTCTGCAAGTCACTTCTGTGATGTTTTGAATCACACACTAGAACTGGTCTCTCATGCTACTGTCTGCCTCATGTTTGGGAGGATGTAAGTCCAAAGCCCATGTACCAAATTCAGGGAAAGATTTTTCCTTGAGGCAGTACTGAGGGAAGTTCCTTGCCACTGAGCTTCTGCTGGATGTGATAATTTCCAAGAACACCCTGAACACTTGATTATGTTTACATGAAACCTACACTATGGCAAGGAAGCAGTCCTCAGAACGGAGCAGGGAAACATCGCATGGTTCAAAATCAGGAAAGGAGTGTCAGGGATGCAACCTGTCTTCATATCTTCTATATTCAGAACAGATCTTTCGGGAAGCAGGTCTTTATGAGGAGGAATACAGCATCAGGATTGGAGGAAGGCTCATCAACAACATATGTAATGCAGATGGAAAGAAAAGTCTATATATTCTTAATATTCCTTCACAGTTCATCTAGTCTTCACTCAATAGTTTTCAAGGACTTGAACCTATTTTGAGATGTTTTTTTAAATTCAAATGGAATAGACTCAAGGTCAAATTTGGTTCTTATTGATTTGATTTAATTTTCTTAAGCTGCAGTTTGAATTTGCATACGAGTAGTTGATGGTCTGTGAACAGCACCTCGTTTAATTTTCACAGCTAATATTGGTCTTTTCCAACAATTCTTTCCACAGATGTAATTGGTCTGATTCCTGTACAGACCATCAGATAAGATCCATGTGTATAGTAACACCATTTGTGTTCCTTATAAAACATATTTGCAAAGAATAAATAATTGCTCACACAAAAATCTATCATTTTATTCTCATCCTCATTCCTATCACCAAGTGCATGTTTTCTGACTACTGATCCTTGTTCCCTGTTCCCAACTCTTGCATTCCAGTCACCTATTGTTATTAATTCATCTTCATAGCATGTTTGATTGATTTCTGACTGTAAACATTGTTAGATGTCATCTACTTCCTTGTATTTGACTCTGGTTATTGGTGTGTATATATTTGAGTGTTAGTGATAATAAGAGATCTTCCTTTTACGTTTATAGATATTTTCCTGTTGTTCACAACATTGTATTTCAAGATGGACCTGAAAATGATATTTTTCCCCTTTGGTTTTATTAATCTTTAATTCTTTTTTTATTATTATTAATTTTATTGAAATTTTACAGAGA
>NW_006399869.1:6871210-6872367 GCF_000299155.1 Elephantulus edwardii | reverse complement strand
GATAGAGCACAGTTTAGGGCTGTTGTACATAGGGTTGCTATGAGTCTCAAATGATTCGATGACACATAACAACAACAACAGGTCCGTGTTTAAAAATTCTTTTAAAAAAATAAATGTTTCACACTGTATTTAGACAAGACCAACACCAGTGAACTTCAGCTGGCAGGTCAGGTTTTCCCTCCTATATAGGACTGACGTTATGGTAAATATACCCATGGGCCTCACCTGAGGGACTACTCAGGAATCAGTGTGATTATCTGGGAAATAATCTTTGGAGATGTTCAATATCTGCTGTGAAATGTGAGTCCAGGTGCAGATTGTGGAATAGATACTCAATTTATTCATAATTAAGTTCAAATTTAAGCAAAAAAAAAAGAAAACAAATCCATAAGAACTAAAATATAACCTTGAGTCTATCTCACTTCAAATAAAAAGCAAAACAAAACAAAAAACACCCTAAACAACATCTCACAAACAGTTTGGAGGCATTGAAAACTAATGAACAAAGATCAGAAGTGCTGTGGGATATTAGGTAAAAAAAAAAGAAGAAAAAAAAAGCTTATTATAAAGACAGAAGAGGAAGTAAAAACCAAAATGGATGTGAGAAAGGACGCTGAATATTATACTAGAATGCAGAGATGCAGAAATAAAGAGAAGAAATGAGTTAAAGAATTGAACAGAAGATTTCAAAGGGCAGCTCATAAAGACAAAGCAAAGTATTATAACAAAATATGTAAAGAGCTGGAGTAAAACAAAAAAATCTAAGGAAAAACTCACTAGGTATTTCAGTAAGTGAAGGAACTGAAGAACAAATTCAAGCCTTGAGCTATAATATTGAGAAATGCTATGGGCAAAATCTTGAATGATTCCTGAAACATTAAAGCTAGATAGGAAAACATGAAGTCACCGTATCCAAAAGAATTCTCTGACACAACCATTTCAGGAAGTGGTATATGATCAAGAACAAGTGGTAATAAAGGAAGAAATTCAAACTGCTCTGAAGGAATTGAAAAAAAAAAGCCCCAAGAATTTATAGAAAACTAAGTAACTATTTTAACAAACAGATGCAGCCATGAATATGTTCACTATGATGTGCCAAAAAATCTGGAGGACAGCCACCTAACTAACTCACTAGAAGGGATCCATATTTATTCCCA
>NW_006399869.1:6862649-6870480 GCF_000299155.1 Elephantulus edwardii | reverse complement strand
TGTTTCCATAAAGTTTTGCACCATTGAAAAGGATAGCCAATTCTATCTGTGCTTAAAGGTCACTGTGAGTCAGAATAGAGGTAATGACAGTGGGTAAAAGAGTCTTCATGGTTCAGTACTTAAAAACTCAACTGTTAACTGACTGAGTCTCTGTTTAAATACACTAGCTTCTCTGCTAATTAAAGATGTGGCCATCTACTTCCAAAAAGATTGCAATCTAGGAAGAACTTCCTTTGTCCTATGGAGTCACTAGAAGTTGAAGTCAATTAAGTACTATTTTTTCTTATATTACTTATTTCATTATTATTTATCAGCCTACTGCTGATTACCTCTTTAATCCTTTGTGCACAGATATGTTACTTTGGACTTATCTTGTACCAGATAAAAGAGTCCATTCTTTACTTTCCTCTTCAGATTCATGAATATATCCTTTCTAATCTATTGTTATTTGCTGTCAAGTATTAACTGACTCTGAGATGACCCTCTAGTTTTAAGAGTCAGCACATCACAGTGGAGGAGGCTATCCATCTTTCTCCCACAGAACAGCTAGTGGATTTGAACTAGCTAGCCTTTGGACTAGCACCACAACCCTGCAAGTTTCAATCATCCACATAGCTCTCCAAATTAAAAACAAACAAACAAAGAAACAAACAAACTTTTAAAAAGTAATAAGCCTTGTTGCCTTGTTTCTAGATGAAATATTTACTTACTTACTCATAAACATGGACTCTATTAGAATCTTGGTTAGAAGGAATATTTCAGAATCTTAATACAGGTTCTTGTTGTGTACTGTCCAGTTGGAATCAACATAGAGCTTATCCTCTTCGGGTTTTCAGATACAGTTCATTATAAGGAAGAATATTTCCCATTTTTCTCCCATCAAGTAGTTGGTGGGTTTGAACCAGGTACCTTGAACTCTTGATTACATAGTACTACCGGGAATATTTCAGTTTTGGCAAATTCTTTTTGGTATGGTGATTCAGTATATTCCATCTTCTTTTGATGATTCTTGGATTATTCAAGATTTTGCCCACAGCAAATTGTCTGACACTGAAATATTCTAGGAAATACCATTTGATAATGAAGGAAGAATTTCAAGCTACAAGGAAGGCCTTGGCAAAAATAATACCAGGAATCTATAAGATCTTAATGAACATGTTTCCAGTGATAAATGTAGCCCTGGAGGTGCTCATCATTTATGTTAGGAAGTTCGTAAGACAGCTGCCTGAGGGTCTGACTGGAAAGATTAATATTTGATCTCATTCCCAAGAAAGGTGATACAGTAGAATGTGGAAATTGTTGAACAATATCAGTAATATCATAAACAAGAAAAATATTGCTGAAGATTATTTTTAAAATGGCTAAAATAGTGCCTAGAGAAATGCCAGGCTTTCAAGCTGGATTAGAAAAGGTCGTGGGACTAGGGATATTATTGTTGATGTCAGGTAGGTCTTGACTAAAAACAAAAAATCCCAGAACCATGTCTATTGACGATCAAAACACATTTTACAGCTAACATTGAGAAGAATGGGAATTCCAGAACATTTAACCAAGAGGTAATTGTCTGAACAGAGCAAAGGAACAACACTACACAGTTTAAAATTAGGAAAGGTATATACCAGGATTGTATCCTTTCTCCATATATATGTAATCTGTTTGCTGAAGAAATTATTTGAGAAACTAGAATCTATGAAATTAAATATGGCTTCAGGATTGGAAGAATGCATCAATAATCTTCATTAAAAGATGACACAATCTTGCTTGCTGAAAGTAA
This sequence comes from Elephantulus edwardii, assembly GCF_000299155.1. NCBI lineage: Eukaryota > Metazoa > Chordata > Mammalia > Macroscelidea > Macroscelididae > Elephantulus > Elephantulus edwardii. The sequence goes on along the minus strand of NW_006399869.1, from coordinate 6,868,706 downwards.
GGAGGACTCGGCTTGCTTGCTGGAGAGATCAAACACTGTGGCTTTCAATATGGATTGCATTTCAACATAAAACAAAATCATCTTCTCACCCATGGGCCTATAGACAACATGATAGATGGAAAAACATTGAAACTGTCAACAACTTCATCTTATTTGGATTCACAATCAGCAGCTTCGGTACTAGCAGTCCGGAGTTCAGGAGAGATATCGTACTGGGAAAATCAGGGACTTCTCCAAATTACTGATGCGTAATAGTGTCAGTTTGAGGACATAGGTATGACTGATTTAGTTCAGTCTTTTCAATTTTGCTATGAATCTCAAAGCTGGACAATGACTAAGGATTACAAGGGGGAAATGATGCTTTTGAACTGTGGTGTTGGAGAAGAGTACTGACTATTCCATAGACTACCAAAATGACAAACAGGTATGTGTTGAAGAATGTTCAGCCACAGTGTTCCTTGGAGGCAAAAGATGTTAAATCTTTTTACATCCTTGAGGTATGTTGCTAGGGGAGGCTACTCCTTGGAAAGGAGCATAAAGATTAGAAAGTTGGAGGGTTAGCAAAAGACAGGAAGACCTTCAACCAGGTAGATAGACCAGTGGCTGTGACAATGGGCTCCAGTGTGTCAGAGATTGTCAAAGAATAGCAAGAGGTTCAGATCTGTTGTTTATAGGGTCACTATGAGTCATATTCAACTCAATGACACTTAACAACAACAGCAATAACCTTTGGATTGTTAACACACCTCCTTACCATTAGGCTACCAACGTTAGTACTGGCAAACATTATTTAATGCCCAACATAGACCTAGTGAAAGAGGATTTTTGAAGTTATGCAAACACTATGCTATAAACTTTTAAGAGTCTTATACTGGTTGTTTTCATCATTCCTGCTGCTACTTTTGCTGCTTCTAGAGATGGTAGTGAAAGTCAGAGAAATAAGAGCAGAAGCATTCGTGACTAGGAGTGTTTCATAAGAAACAGTGGAAAAAGAAATTAATGAAAAGGTTGTCCAGTAACTGAGGTACAGTTACTGAGCAGCAGGACCTGTCCTGGCCCTACAGTTCCCACCTTGTCACATGACCATTGAACAAAGCCTAAGAATTCAAGTCCAGACCATTTCCTCTGACTCACCTGCCTACATCTCACCTTCGGTCCAATATTGTAAGAGTATGGGTTTGAGATATTTTTAAACCAGTTAAGGGAGATAAAAAACAAAAAAGATTGTTTCTTTCTATTTAAAAACAAAACAAAAACTTAATAAGACCATTGATGCATATGTACTAGGATTTTTGCCTGAATGAATAATCAATGATATATACTGTATTTCCCTTTCTGTATGTAACTTTGTCATACTTAGATAGTTTATGTGTGACTGTAGTGTTGGAACTTATGTCACTAGGTTTCAAATACTAGTGTTGTCATTGTTTAGTTAGTTCGTTACAACTCACATCTCCCCTAAACATAACAGAATGAAACACTGCCAAAATATAATGGAGAAGCTTAGACAAAGTTTCTAGCCTAGGACAGGCTATAAAAGTCCAATGATCTTTGTATGGAAATTAGCCAATGAATACCTTATAGTTAACAATAGAATGTTTCTAATATAGTAATAAAAAAGATAAGCTTCCTAATTTAGATAATACACAAAACTATAATTGAGGTAAAGCAGAATGTATAAAGTAGGAATCAAGCAAGTTTGAATGCCAAACTGAAATGAAGAAAGACACATGGATCTACAAATTAAGTGGTCTTTTTATAATAGGAATAACTAATTTAAGTATATCCACATTGTATTTATTACTAAGAAGTTTATTTCAAATTTTTCCTGATACACAATGCTACAAATTATAGAATAACTATCACTAAAATTTATATATCAAGCACAAATATCAGATGAAGAATACAGGATTTTCATGAAATGTACCAAATGTATCAGTCTAAAGTTGATAAATATGCTTTCAAGCTGTATTGATTACTTTTTGTTAGAGTACAAATCCTAGAAACAAGAAGGAAGATAGTGGGAAGAAATAATCTTAATGATAGAAAATATGTCAAAGATCATATTAAATAATTCTGCAGTCATAAGGACCAATTAATCTAAAATAGTTTTTTTTACAATATAGAATATTTTTCAACAATATAAACAGCATAAATAATATCCATGAATCTTGCTAGATGGTTTATGCAAAATTCATTGACTTATCATGGAAAGAGACAATGAAAGAACTTAGTGAAGACAAAATTCAGGATTTTACAATAAACCCCAAATTGTTTATATATAGGTTCAAATTGAAATTGACAAAAATTCAAAGCAAGCCAAATAGAAGCAAATAAGACCTTAAATGCATTTTACTTGAATATAAAGGCCATCTCAAGAATATAGTTTATTTATTAGATGCTAAGAGCTGAGGACCAAAAGATTGTAGGATGACATTAAGATCATCAATCAAAAAGAAAAATTCCATCACAACAAGATAGAACTAAACAATACAATTGAAAAATGGGCACAGGATATAGACACTTTGCCAAAGAAGACGTTCAGATGGCAAACAAACACATGAAGAAATGTTTAAAATCCCTAACTCTAAGAGAGTTGCAAATCAAAACAACTATGAGATATCGTCTTACCCCAGTCAGAATAGCAAAATTTAAGAGAACAGCAAGCAACAAATGCTGGTGAGGTTGTAGAGAAACTGGAACTTTTATTCACTGTTGGTAAGAGTGTAAAATGGTGCAACCACTGTGGAAAGCAGTATGGCACTTTCTCAAAAAGTTGCAAATAGCGATACCATTTAACCCAGCAATTCTACTACTGGGAATATACCCCATAGTAACCATAACTGCCACCTAAGCGGATATATGCACACCTATGCTTATCGCAGATTTTTTCCCACAATAGCAAGGAGTTGAAAACAACCTAAGTGCCCATCAACAAACAAATGGATAGAGAAGCTGTGGTATATACACACAATGGAAAAGGAACTCATGCAATATTATTCAAAATGGTGACCCTGGAGGACATTATGCTGAATGAAGTATATCTGTTACAAAAGGACAAATACTGCATGGTGCCACTGTTGTAAAGAAGGACTGACCTTGGGGTTAGGGGGAGACTGACAAAGATTGGTTCAATAATGTATGCTGCATTGAAACAGATGAGGGAGGAAACTGTTTAAAAGGGTTGTGTGATTGCATATTTTTGTCATGATGGGAGTCCAGAGTGAAGGCTACATAGTGGAGTGGACCTGGGGGAGGGTTTGTAAAACAAGGAAAGAATTTTTCTTTTACTTTTCAAAATCTGTAGTGTGCTGGGGGGAAGGTTGGGAGAGGGGGAAAGTGCAACAATGAATGAATGGAAATCCAAAGTCTCTATAAATTTTCATTGAAATTAATAATAAAAAATTTTTAAAAACAGCTAAAAAAGTCATTAAAAAAGATACTAATGAAAGAAATAAATGAAAGGAATGTCACAGAAGACTCAGAAACTTGGTCTTGAGCTCAGAATAAATGAAGAAAAAGATAAAATGTAGTAAGAATTGTATGAAAGATTGCAAAAAATAAAACGGGAAAACAAAGTAAAAACAAAGAAATATTAAAACCTGGAGTTAGGAAATCAGAAAGTATGAACACATTCAGCATTTCTTTTTTTTTTTTACATTCAGCATTTCTAAAGATAAAATAAGTGAAGAGAAATTTCATTGAAAAATCAAATGGACAACAATTTGCATAATACAGAAAAGCATCAAAGGAAGATAGAAGAAATATACCAAGTCATTATACCAAAAAGAATTGGTAGATGTTTAATCCTTTTTAGAGACCAGCATATAATCAAGAATTGCTGGTACTGATGGAAAATATTGGCTTAAAAAAAAAAAAGCTTCAGGACTTAATTGAATACAGAGATGAGGACTTAATTGAATACAGAGATGCTTGAAAGCAAAAAATGATGGAAACACAGTTCTGTCAAAAATAATTAAAAGATATGTAAATAAAATGACTTTGCTTACTAAAATGTAGAGGAATTGAGGGTAAACAACTACTACCTTCAATATGGATTACACTTGACTACATAACTTGGGATAGACTGTTGTTGTTAAGTGCCGTGGAGTCGCCTGTGACTCATAGTGACCTTATGTACAATAGCCCTAAAATAATCTGCTGTATCCTATGTGAATCTTATTATCTCTGACACACCTACCCCCATTACCCCAGTCAGTGAATCAATCCATCTCATCTAGGGTCTTCCTCTCTTGCGCTGTCCCTCCACCCTCTCAAATATATATATATATATCTCATATGACCATTATTGTAGAAATAGAATGATAATTATTAAAACATCAATAAAGCCCAAGGGAAGAAGTGGTGGGATAAGAGGAATGAGGGTGGGTTGGGGGAAATCATAGGTTTGCACAGTTTGGTGAACGAAGGGAGAGGCTAAAGGAAATGGGAAAGTTCCAGCGGTAAAAAATAGGATAATGGTGGGCATAGTTCAATGGTGATTCATTTTATAAAACACAAACTATGGGAATGATTGTATGAAACACAATTGAAGGAAAATGTGAAACAAAGTGTATACAAATTTTGTTTGCAAGTCAATATGAAATAAAAATTAAAAATACAAGATTCTTTTTCCACGGGGCCAATGAATATAAGCTGAATAAGTAGAAAAGAAATGGAAGCTTTAAAGGATTTAATTCTTCTTAGGTCAACATTGAATGGCCATTAAAGTGTTCATTTAGAGTTTAAATGATATTTTGAATTGGAATGATCTACAGCAAGAGATATCTTTAAAGAATAAAGATATACGTAAAGATACATATAAAGCAAATATAATACTTTGCCCAAGCCACATCATGATATTTTCAATCTCCTTACAAATGTGTGAAAAGTTGGATGGGGGAAAATAGTGAAAAATAGACTAATTTGAGTTATGTTGACTTGAATTATTGAGCGGAAATGAACTTCCACATAATTGAACAAGTTTGGAAGCATGATTGTCAGCACCTTATCTTATTCAGTGCATTATTGAGAGACCAGTTAATGACGAAAAACACAATTCTTGCTAACACAGAGGGTCAGGAATAAAAAAATAAAATCAAGACATTCCTAAAACATGGGTTGAAATGGCCACTACAATCCTGGGCAAGAGTATATGTACTATTGAGAATATGATACATGACTTTGAAATGTTTCTCTGTTATACATGAATTACTGCTTGTGACCTACTCAAGGACACATAATAAGAATATTTCCCTTGAAAAAAAGAACTCACCAATTTAGCTGCATAAGAAATATTTAATAACTCAGAAATCCCCTAAAAGATACAACTTACTCCTATTGGCTTAAATAAAAAAGGCCCACTAAGTATTATCAACTTTAGAAAAATTAAAATTGTGTACCTCATTAGAAGCAATTAAATGCACTTTTTTGAGCTTCTGATTATGCTTCTTAACTTCTACTTCAATGAAGTATTATTCCAGACTGAAAGATTCAGACTATTAGAGTGAATATACTTGGGGCACGCACAGTTTACAGAAAAGATTATATATAACTTTACTGGAAGGCAGCCCTGGTGATGCAGTGATTTGTGGGAGAAAGATGTGGTAGTCTGCTCCTATGCCTTTGCAAACCACATGGAGCAATTTTGTTGTGTCCTATATTACTCCTACAAATTGGAATTGTAATGACAACTCATTTATGCTTACCTAATAGGCTGTAATAAAAGATAATTAATAATTAACTAACGTGATGTTGTTGTTATGTGCCGTCAAGTCGCTTGTGACTCATAGTGACCCTATGTACAAGACCTCTAAATGCTGTTCTATCCTGTGCCAACCCAGCCATCTCAAATGCACTTATTCCCACCGCTCCAGTCACAGAACCGATCCATCTCATTGAAGGTCTTCCTCTCCTCCACCTTCTCTCCACTCTCCCAAACATGATGTCCCTGTCCAAGGACCAGTCCCTCCTTGCAACCTGCCCAACGTGTGTCAGACGAAGCTTCAGCATTCTGGCTTCACCTTCTCTGGGACAAATCTGTTTGTTCTCCTAGCA
>NW_006399869.1:6852349-6854239 GCF_000299155.1 Elephantulus edwardii | reverse complement strand
GTGTCTGCTTACAGCTGTTCCTTCTTCTCTGTATTTCCATTTCTAAGATTTCAGTCTCATTTGCCATGTCTGCTAGTCCAAGCGATAGTTTAAGTGTGCTCTACTGTACATAGGGTGAGGATAAATTAAAAGGCATTCAGAAAGAAAAACTCTAAATGAGTGACAACTACCTAAAACTGAAACTAGTGGACTTTTAAAAATGAAACTGCCTTTTTATTTGTAAAAGTTTATATATACCTATGAATATATGTATATTCACATATATGTATACATGTATACATAAATATGTGACCACTGTGTTACTTGGGCTTTTGAAAAAAAATATAACATCTTGAAAATACTGTAAATTCGTACAATCACTATGAGAAGTAGTTTAAACAGATGTGAGGAATATCACACTTAGAAAAGAGTTCAACAAATGAGAAGTCTCTGGGACTTTTAGTTTTGTCATATCACGGAAAGTTTATTTTTTATTACTTTTTCAAATTTAGCTATATCACTACTGTTAGTTGAGAGCTCAGCCTTTGTATTAAATGGTGTGTTGGATTGATAATCAGAACACGAATGTTTTAATCCACCAGCAGTTGAATGGGGTGGAGAGGGAAGAAAGCAGTCCCTTCTTATATTATAGCCTTGGGAACTCACTTGCCAGAAGGGCTTTTTTGTTTCATCTGTTACGTTGTAGTAATGTTTTGTATGCTATTATGATGCCAGAAGCTATGCAAATTACAATTCAAATAGTCTCATTTTCACCTTATTGGAAAAGTTTAAGTGGGATTTCCAAGAGAGACAGATTAGGGATAAAAGTCTGCTGATCTTTTTCTAAAAATTAGCCACTGAAAACTTTGTGGGACAAATCATCTAGAAGGCTCAATTACTGAAGGAGTTTATTGGGTTAGGTAAAATAGAAAGCCAGTCATGAGATGGGTTCCAAAGTAGCTAGTATGCACTCGAACATGCCAGTAATCAAGAGAGTGTTGTATGACTGCGTAACATTTTGTGATGCTGTACTTAGTAGTCTTGGTTTCAGTCCATTTAAAATGAGTAACCTATAAAATAATAACAAGAGAAATAAAAGTAGTGCTAAAATTATGTGAGCTTTATAGAAAAGTGGAGGTCAATGTTAATCAAAATTATATTAAGAAATATGTTACCAAATAACCCAATTATGAAATTTCCTTTTAATCCTCCAGAAGAACAGAATACAAAATAATGAGTATGATCTTTAGCTTAAGCAAAAGGGAAAAAGAGTATACAGATAGCAAATGTTTTGATTTTCATCCTTGTCAAGTTGTTACTTTTTTTTTTGCATTTTATTTCTTATTTATTTAGTTACAGAAAGAATTTCCAAGGACAGGTTGCAGAAGGATGCTTAGTGATATTTACATGTTTAAAACTCTGATCTATAAAATTTAATTCTGATCAATATGAACAATATTTTTTTGTAGATCTACTGCGTTATAAAGCCTTTTTTTCAAAGCATTAATAATGAATAAAATAAGCTGATTACATTTAAACGAAGGGTAAAGCTAAATACCTAAGTAAGAAAATTTCTAGAGATAATTCTTGAAACAATATCCTGTACCATTTGTGTTAGATGCCATATTCACAATTATAACTGCTTATGCATTTAATGATCAATGACTTTTAATATATTTTATGACCTTCACATAAAAAGAAAAAGCCAGTGTGCTTCAAACTAATGGTTTCTAAGGACACTAGATGCAGTAAAGTATCACTCAATGGCATCCCCAATGAGTTAATTTGTTGTGTTAAAGGGAAATCAACATATAAGAAATACTTTTGCATCATAAAAAATTCTGTCATTGAAAATAATTTTATACTTTATATTTAATGGAAATCAACATATAAGAAATACTTTTGCATCAT
>NW_006399869.1:6850414-6852249 GCF_000299155.1 Elephantulus edwardii | reverse complement strand
CTTTAATAAAGCTGCATTAAGCTTTCTCTCGTTCTCTCTGATTTCTTCTTTAAGTCCACTAACCTAACCTAACCTAACATATGGTGCCGAAACCCGGGAGATGAGTTAAGGTGCTGCGACCCCACCTTAGAGCGAGTGCTGATGCCCCTTACTCTCTTCCGAACCAGTCTGTGCAGTGTCAAGATGCCTGAACGGTAAAGTAAAGTTTTGCTGCTCTTCCCCTCCCCTGTGCTCTGTGTGGGCAGCTGATGGCCAGATCTCTGCCCCTTTTGTCTTTCTGATCTCTGTGTTCTCCCTCTCCTTCTCTTGGAGGCTCCTAAAGCTAGACTCAATTGATTTCCAGGCATATTAAGCCTTTGTTCCTCCGTTCCAAAGCTTTTAAGCTTTCCAGTCCAAACATTGTGAACTCCCATGAGAACCCAGATCTGTTCCATTGGCCTTCCATCCCACATACCGACAAAAAACACAGATCTGTGTTGGAAGGCCAACCAGAAATGCCAGGCATTTCTTCCAGGCTATGATGTCTCTGAGGATGCTCAAGCTGTCTATAGCCTCTCTCCACTTGTAAGAGTTCCTGAGACTCCTGGTTTCCAGAGGACGCTTTGGAATTCCGGTTGCCTCACCCACAGATCTGGGAATCATGGTAAGCCAATGTCTATCCAAACTTTCGAGAGAAGACCTCTTGAACTGCCTTCTCTCAAATCTCTCACACTTGAGTCTAGCTGAAGACCTCTGCTTCAAGATCCTTTCTCTGTAACTGAGGGGCCACAATACTAGCTAAGTAATAACTCTCAGTGGCCTAAGAATAAAACCTTTAGTTTAGCATCTAAACACTTTCTGCCAGTGGACTTAAAGAAACTTTCTTTTGTTTTGCTCCCGTACTTTCCTCTCTGTCCCAGCCTCCACCTCCTCCAAAAATCTCTTTGTCTGAAACCTTGCCCATCCTGACCAATACAAACTCAGCCATTCCTATCTGACCTCTTACATCATCTGTTACGAGGGTTATACCCGCCAAGTTAACCTCTTTGTTCTTTAGTTGCTCTTCTATCCCAACCAATCCAGACTCGAGCATACCTATTGTGCTCCTCCTACCAAGTCCCTCCTATGTCCTCTTCAAAAGTTACAAACGTTAAAAGTCCCTCTCTGTGTTAAAAAACCTGCTGCTTCTTTCTGCTGTAAACTCACTTACCTTTAATCTTACCAAGAACCCCTTAAAGCCTCTGTTTTCCTAACTCAGTCATAGGCAAATGTTGCCTCACCACAGGAAGCCTTTCCAATTCTCTCTCAGATGCAGCCCATTCTGCCACCTTCACTCTCCCCAGTCTGTTCAGAAAAAGTTTCCTACATCCACTCTCTTCCTTTACCTTCCTTTTCTTAAACCATCACCTTCCTCCTCTGATCACATAAGCAGCAAAGACACAGGCAAATTCGCCACGCCTCTCAGCTCCTGCTTTCCCCCACAGAGACACAGCCCCTCCTCCATCCTGCTTGGGAAAGTTCCCAAAGCAGAGAAAAATGCCAACGTGAATAGCACGTTCCCACTGCTACCTCACAGCATACAGAAAAGGCTAGAAACTACCTCCAAACACCCTATTAGAGACCTGGTAGGTCTTTAAAGTTCTAATGCCCAAGAGAAACTGGCAGAAAAAACTCGTGCCTGACAGAATGTGAATCTGCAAGCCCAGACTCTCCTGGTTTCCTTATGGCCAGCAATGGTGAAGGGTCAGAGGACTAATGCTCCTTTGAAGAGCCAATTACCTCCTGAGGCATGCTTCAGATGCAGCAAAAAGGCTCACTGGGCTAGCTGTTGCCCAAACCCTCAACCTCCAACAAGG
>NW_006399869.1:6839857-6845705 GCF_000299155.1 Elephantulus edwardii | reverse complement strand
TATGATGCAAGGAAATAGGAAGGATCTCGTGTGAAAAAATAATGTATTCAAGCTTTGTAAATAAATCATTACAAAATTTAAAAGAGTAAAAAATTTAAATCATTATATTCTTTACAAGTTCACAAAAGATTGAATCTGATATAAAACCTGTTATTAGAGATAATCAATTCCACAAAGACTTAAATTGTGTTTCATGTTCCAATAATATTTTAAATTTTTGAAGCTTTGTATGTTGTTGTTGTTTTTGTTATGTACTGTCAAGTCTCCTGTGACCTATAGTGACCCTAAGTACAACAGCTCAGGAACATGCCCTGTCCTCAGCCAGTCTCACTAACTCTGACTTGCCTACCCTTATTGCCCTATTTACTGTATCAACTCATGTCATCCAAGGTCTTCCTCTCCTGCACTGTCTGTCTACTCTTCTGAGCATGATGTCCTTCTCCAAGGACCAGTCCCTCCTGGACATGTGCCCAAAGTATGAGAAACGAAGCTTTAAAATCCTAGCTTCTAAGGAGAAACTTAGTTTCACCCTCTCTAAGACAGATCTTTTTATTTTCTTGCTGGCCCATGGTATGTTCAAGACGCTTCTTTCATCCTTAGTAATGGGGAAGCTCTCATATGCATAGCAAGTAATTGTGAAGATCATGGCCTCGGTCAGGTGTACCGTAGCCCCTAGACAGACATATTTCTTTTCAGTAATCTGGAGAGGTCACTGTTGGCAGATTTGTAATTCATCTTTTCATTTTTTGACTGCTGGTGCCAAAAATGTTGATTATGGAGCCACACAAGCTGCAATTGTTAACAATCTCAATCCCTTTATCATCCATCATGGTGCTGCCAATTGGCCCAGTGGTGAGAATCTTTGTCTTCTAGATGTTTAACTTCAATCCATACTGAAGACTATATAGTCCTTGACCTTCTACAGCAAGAAGTTCATGTCTTCCTCTGTTTCAGCATGCAAGTTTGCATCATCTGCATAATGTAGGTTGTTGATGAGGGTTCCACCAATCCTGATGCCACACTCCTTTTCATAAAGCCTAGCCTCCCAGATTATTTATTCTGAGTATAAATTAAAAGATATGGAGACAGGATACAACCCTAATGCATTCCTTTCCTTATTTTGAACCATACAGTGTTTCCTTGTTCTGTTCTGAGTATGGGTTCCTGGTCAGAGTATAGATTTCGCATGAGCACAGTCAAGTGTTCTGGGATTCCTATTATCCTCAAAGTTAGACATGATTTATTGTGATCTACACAGTCAAATGCCTTTGCATAGTCAATGAAACACAGACAGACATTCCTCTGGTACTCTTTGCTTTCTGTCAATATCCTTCTAATATAGGTTATAATGCCTCTTTAAACCCAGCTTGAATTTCTGGTACAAAACCTAGGAATTGATGGAGTACCAATTGACATATTTCAACAAACAGAAGCTGCCCTATATGTGCTCACTAGATTGTGGTGAGCCAAGAAATCTGGAGGACAACTACCTGGCCAATTGACTGGAAGCAATCTATATTAATTAAATTTTTTTTAAAAACGATGATTCGACAGTGTGGAAATTATTAAATATTATCACTAATATCATGTGCAAACAAAATTCTACTGAAAATTATCCAAAAATTACTGGAATAGTACACCAACAAAGAACTACCAGAAATACTATATAGTACACATGTTTATTTATAAACTCAACAATTTACCATTTATAATTTCATACTTATTCTTGTTTCATTTTATTAAGTACTATGAAAACAGAGATGACAGAATTTAAATTATTTCCTGGTAGAAAATTATTATAGCAGACAAAATAATTCTAATTTTCTTCACCTTAATTTTGGAGAAAATGATACTCATCTTGTGAAGCTAACATGAAAATAATAGCAGGACACACTCGTAATTTCTATCAAAAATTAATAAATTCCGTATATAACTAGATTACAGAAAGGCATGGCTTATATTTATTCTCTGTTTTCTTCCTTCAATTTATTTATTTAGCATCTACTAAAAATGAGTAAGTACTATGTACTCAGCATTGTCCAAGTATTAAGAGAATTGTCAGGTGAACTTGAGCTCATTTAAGATAAACTTGAGTTCCCGTGATGAGCGTCTAGCGGAACAGACTAATAGGCATTGATGAATTTTACCAAGCATGAAGATGAGCATCAATTTCTTTATTATGTGCATTAATAAAGCCATCTTGTTGTTTATTCTTTTTGCTGTGTATTCTCAAGTTGGAATTGACACACAGCTGACTGTCCAGCAAGTTTTAAAGTCTGTAAATCTCCTAGGAGATTCTTTCTCCTGCAGAGCAGATGGTGGGATGGAACTGCATACATTTGACTTGACAATGTAATCCTTACCACTAAGGCGTCAGAAATCTCTAGTCCTTTATTAGAAAGTTAAAAATTTGTAATTCTATTTCTTTAAAAATACATATGCTAGATAATGGTAGATAAATTGAAAGTACATATAAATAGCCATCATATATATTAATTTAGCTACACAATTAGTATTATGCAATGAAGTACTCTTGTGATTGGGATTAGTAAATTGAGAATCATGTTCACATTTAGTTGTTAAAAACCATAGAGTCGTAAATGTTTCATATCTGACACTCCAGCCAGTTAACAGAGCATAAATTACATGGGAGGAGATTACCCACCTTTCAAATACTAGTGTATTTGAACAACTTGCCTTTGAGGTGGCAGTGAAGTTTCTTAACACTAAGATGCAAGAGTGTTTAAGGGTGGCAAAAAAAAAAGAGAGTAATGTCTATGGGACTTATTCCTACTCATCCTCATTCAACTTGATTTGCTCATTTTTCTTCTGCTTTATCTTCTCCATTCGTTTCTGTTCATCTTTGCATTCTCAACCTCCTTACTGCTCCCTCCTTCCTGCTCCCTCCTTCCTGTATTTACTTAGTAGTCCTTCTCCTCATCAATCATTTTCTATTTCTCTCATTTTCTTTGTTCCTTCTTTCCACATATGTAATTATTGAATAGAAAGATAGACTTTAATTAATATGAGACGAATATTCATTTTCACCTTTTTTTCACATGATCTTTGGGAAGACCTTTACAACAGTTGTTTCAGATTTTCAAAGGATATTAATGAATATCCCAATTTTGGTACTTATATTTCACTAACGCTGGCCTAAGGCTTTAATTAATCATTGTTCAAGTTGTATACTAAATAAAAAGTTGGCACAAATATTCATAGGATCAATAGTACTTATCATTGTACTATAATTATTCATATAATTTAACTCTAATTTCATATGAAAAATGGGTTTAATTAACTAACAGGAATGAAGCAATGAAACATAACATATGAGGTAAAATTACACAAGAGAGTTTGGCAATGATACACCTTCAGCAGAAAAGATTTGTTAACTAAGTTAGCTAATTAGATTGCCACTTGAACAATTGAGTCAGCAAAACTTAAAAAGAGAAATAATATACTTTTTAACTAGAAACTTCTCTGGAATTGTATGTCATTTTATTAAAATGAAAACAAAAACAAGGCAACTTTTCTCTGTCATTATCTTGCTACTGCTTACTCATGTCAGTTTTATTTTTATAATTCCACATCAGTGTTATTTAACTTAATGAGTAACTTGGAATTTTATTCTTATATTGGCAAAACCCTCTTGTATTGGACTATGGAAACCTATTGAATATATGCCATCAGCCTAGATGTGAATAATACTGATTATTAAATTCTGAAATTTCTGCAAATCAGTGTATGCATTTGTATGTCCTTAATTATCTGACAAATGTCAACAATTTTCAATAAGTATATTTAAAACATAATAATGATTTTACTTCTCTAAGCAATGTATATGTTACTATACAAACGTCAGTCAGTACTAGGAGTATGAGAGGGTAGATGCAACAGCAAGTGAAATATATATGTATACACAAAATGGTAGGCTTTAGGTGTACTTGGCCAAAATCATGGTATTTTGTATTACATGTGAAAGTTGAATAATGAATAAACAAAATAAAAGATTTTATGCATTTACACTACAGCATGGATGAAGAATATGGAATACACTAAAAGCTGCCAGAAAAATAAAACTGTTTTGAAAGAAGTGAATGTTTAGAGACAAAGATGCTGAAGCTATCAGAAAAGGGGAGCTCCTGAGGAAAGCATTATATTTGGAAAATTAGGGAGTGAGAGAAAATCAGGAAGACCCTCAATTAGATAGCAACAATGGGTTTAGTTTAGCACAGAGAATATTCTGAGGATAGTGTAGGACTGGGTAAATTTTATTCTGTTGCATATGTTGTTGTTGTTGTTATGTGCCGTCGAGTCGCTTGCGACTCATAGCGACCCTATGCACAACAGCCCTAAACTCTGCTCTGTCCTGTGCCAGTAGCACTGTCTCTGACACTCCCATCCCAATTATCCAAGTCACTGAATCAATCCACCTCATAGAGGGCCTTCCCCTTCTGCGCTGTCCTTCCACCCTCCCAAGCATGATGTCCTTCTCCAAGGACAGGCCTCTCCTCACAAGATGTCCAAAGTATGTTAGACGGAGCCTCAGAATCCTTGCCTTCAAGGAGTCACCCGGTTTAACCCTTTCCAGGACAAATCTGTTTTCTTAGCAGTCCATGGTATTCTCAATACTCTTCTCCAGCACTACAGCTCAAAGGCATCAATTCTCCTTCTATCCTCCTTGGTCATTGTCCAACTCTCTGATGCATAACAAGTGATTGCGAAGACCTTGGCCTGTATCAGACTCACCTTAGTCTCCAGAGAGACACCATTATAGGCTTATTATAAGTTGGAGTTGACTTGACAATACCTTAAATGAACAATCTGAGAATCAGACCATGAATAAGGATGGCAGAAAAAGAATTGATGCCTTTGAGCTGTGGTGTTGAATAATACTGGATGTCATCCCATGGACGGCCAAGAGAAAAACAGCTATATCTTGGAGAGGGCTATGCCTCACATACTTTGGGCATATTTCTAGGAGGTGCTATTCCCTGGACAAAGATATGATACTAAGAAGGGTGGAGGGTCAGTGAAGTTGAGGAAGACCTTCAAGTAGCTGGATTGACACAGTGACTCCTGCAGAGGGCTCCTGTGTGTCAGGAAGTGTGAGTATGGCTCAGGCTACAACAGGATTCAGATAATTTGTTCATAGGTTCACTATGAGCAGGACGTAACAAGAAATGAATATCATAAAATACATTCTTATAGATGTGAAATAACATAAAAACAATTATATTCTTTTGGCACATAAAAAATAATGGAATACAGAATAAATATTTTAAAATTAGTTAAAACAAAAAGGGGTAGCTCTGGTGACCTAGTGGTAAGAAACTGCACTGCAAATGCAAAAGCACATGGTTCTAATCCATCTTCTGCTCTGTGGGAGAAGGATGGGCAACCTTTTCCAATGATGTTTAATGTTTTTGAAAACCTACTGGAGGGTCGGCTATGGATCAGTTCCTACTAGACAACACAAAACACAACAACAACAGAAACAAAGAAAAGTAAAGCATAGCATATTTGAAAAGCTTCTGGATTTTAGGCAAATGATAATTATACTTCACTGCTCCCCTAAGCATTACAATTTAGGCTCTACAATTCTATTTAGAGATGAATCAAAGGTTAAGGTAAGCTTATGATTTTGTTCTACCTTAAGTTATTTTTAGTTGCATCTGTATTTCTTGCCTCTGTAACAAAGATAGAAGATGCACTTGAAAGTTTGCTAAATTAAGACCACTTGTAGGATCTGGAATAAATTAAATTGTTAATAAATGTTTGTGTTTTTATATTTCCTTATAGAGTAAAATAAATAAAATAAAGAATATATATTCTATGTGTATGT
>NW_006399869.1:6839249-6839757 GCF_000299155.1 Elephantulus edwardii | reverse complement strand
AAAAAAGCACATATACAGACTCATTAAGTCCTATCTTACTAAACTGACTGTCAAGTTACACAAGTCTTAAGTTACCTTACTTCTTATTGCCTTAGCCTGTACCTGAACAACACTCTGTTCACCTTCCTTTCTAAATTCCTTCCACTGATGTACAGCCAACTCCTTCTGCTAAACAGTAACTTGCTCACCAAGCCCCTTCTTTTGGCATCATGCCTTGTCTCTCCCTCCTTAAACAGTTACTCTGAAAAATATTCACATTGCTGTATACCCAGTCTCTCATCTGAAGGTCTAAACCAAGCCACTAAAGTCACTTCGGAAACGCCATTCTCATCAAACAACAGGCACCCAAGCCTCTCCTACCACACTGAAGCAGGCCCTGTGCAGTCAACCTAACCACTTCCACAGCTATTAAAGTCATGCATGACCCCCAGTAAACCACCTTTCTCAAGTCAAACATGTTCCCCTCACTAAGTAAATTTCCTAGGCTCTAAATGCCAATACCCAAGTA
>NW_006399869.1:6836044-6837075 GCF_000299155.1 Elephantulus edwardii | reverse complement strand
AAAGAAAATAATCCATGTTACAGTGTACTTTAAGATATAGGATAAACTAATATTAATTCATAATGAAATATTTACCAATTTCATATATTTTATGATTTAATTTCACAAATGAGTCTATAAAGATCTACTCCACGGGAGCAGCAGAACCAATCCTGAAAGGAAAATGAAAAAGGTTGTATATGCTAAAAATAAATCAATTTCAAAACTGTTCTATGTTTTATCTTATTTAAATCAAAATATTCATTGATAAATAGAGAGTACACAGAGTTTACTTTTAAAGAAATATATGTAATTCTATGTCACAAACCACCATTCAGTTAAAACTTGTAATGCTGCCTTGAAAAATCGATTATTTGCATCTCTTCTCAAGACTGGTTTCCTTATATCATGTTTCTAGCTTCAAATAGATCATAGTGGAAGCATTTAAACTACTAAAATTGAGAAATGTTACAAAATCAGTTTGATTTCTCCCATACAGAGACAATTTACCATTTCCTTTCCCTATAACACTTCTCTTCATATTATTTGTTATAATTATTAAACAATTTAAAATTTGTGTATGATTGTGGTGTCAGAAACCTTGAGGATTGGTTTTTCTAGCCCCCATTGGGGGCATGGTCTCCACCTACCTTAAGTGAGAACACAGGGTCTTGTAAATCATCAACAGCTGTATGAGCAATGTAAGGGCATGCCTTCTACACTGTTGTGTGTGAAAACATCAATATAGGAGCAGCAGTGCAACCGTGTAAACTTAGCCCACCTCAGCCTGCTGGAGGATGCTGAGAAATTGTCTAGACTGAGAAGTCGTATACAGTGGATTAAGCATCCCATCCGGCTGCATCCAGCCTGGCCTATTGCTCACTAGTTTCTGCAAAACCGATCAACATACCTAGAGTCATGTGAGACATTCTTCTGACAGGTCAGAGTCTGGATGACCTTCTAGGTGAATCACCAAATCTAAGGGCCATAGAAGTATTTAGGAACTGAACTAGAGATGGAGTCGTTAATGTTAGAAATTATGGGCCTGTATA
>NW_006399869.1:6833802-6835689 GCF_000299155.1 Elephantulus edwardii | reverse complement strand
AAACACTGGTGTACAAGTTTCTATTGAAGTACAGCAGACTTTCCCAATGCAATCCATCTTTTTATTTCCTGACTGCTGGTGCCAAGAGTGTTGATTGTGAAACCAAACAAGCTGAAGCTATCACCAACCTCAATCTCTTCTCTGTTCATCATGAAACTTCCTGAGTGGCTCAGTGGTGAGAATCATTGCTTTCTTGATGTTGAGCTTCAATCCATATTCAAGACTACAGGCATTACTGATTTTCTGCAGTAAACACCTTGTGTCCTCTTCAATTTCAGTAAGCAAGTTTATAACATTTGCATAACATGGGTTGTTAATGTGTCTTTCTCCAATACTGATGCCTCATTCCTCATTCCTCCCAGCCTCCTGAATGGTCTATTCTGTAGATGGATTGAAAAGTTATAGAGAGAAGATGCATAATTGACATACACCTTTCCTGATCCTGAATCATGCAGTGTTTCTCGCTCTGTTCTAACTACTGCTTCCTGGTCCAAACATAGGTTTCACATGTTGAATAATGAAAACAATGAAATACATCTTTATGTTGCTAAAATTAATCAAAGTATATGTTATTTAATATTTATTTATATAGTACTTTTTAAAGGTTATTGCTCATTCAGAATAGATCCTAAAAAAACATGAACAAATGATATTTTTTCTCCTTAATGTTAACATTCCATAGGAAGATTTAGATTATGTTTGTGGAAGTCCTTGAAATTTTGGAAGGAACGAATATACCCTTAATGTTAATATTAGAATTGCTGTTATTTCCCGTGGAGTTGGAACTGACCTATAACTGACCCTCCAGCAGGTTTTCAGAGGCAGTAAATCACATTAGAGGAAATCGCCCATCATTCTCTCACAGAACAGATGGTTAATTTGACATGTGCCTTTTGATTGCAGCAATTTCTTACCACTAGACCACCCCAGAGCGCCATCATTACAAGTATAATTTGTGTGTTTCCAAGATAAGCGAGAAAGATAAGCATGCAGACATAATGTCAATAGGCAAGATAGAAATAGCAAATTTAAAATGTATCCTGAAGATGTTAACTTTAAATTATGGTCTCAGTTTGAACAGGAGTTACCTGGGTATAAATGATATGAAGTTATTCTTGTTGTTGTTTACCTTCAAGTCAGAACCGACCGATAGCTGACCACCTAGCAGGTTTTCAAAGGAAGCAAATAACAAGGGATTTGGTTATCTTTTAAATACATAGCAACTGGTGAACTCAAACAGTGTACCTGTTCACTGGCAGTGGGTTTCCTTGCTATGAAGATGCCAGAGCTCCTTTATTTGAAGCTAGTGACACCTAAAGCATTAGTCCTAGAGGAGAGAGAAAAAAAATCATTTTATGAGAATGTAAATCACTCCGACTTTCTCCCTCTGGATAGATGTAAATGATAGACATGATAATGGGTTCTAGGATACACGTTACTTTAAAATTGTTGTTGTTGAGCACTGTGAAGTGGCAGCCGACCCATAGTTGGCACTCCTGTGGGTTTTCAGAGGCAGTTAACTGCACAGAAGATTTCCCATTCTTCTCGCATGGAGCAACTGGTGCCTTGAACGTCTTGCTATCAGGATTTCAAAACAACTTCTTGCCAGTAGACCACCAGCACACCTACCTTAAAATACACATGTTTATATTATACACATATATGCAATATTTATTTGGGCATTCTTTATTTGAAAATATTGTATGTATGCTTCTATTTATATATTTATGATAATGTGTGGATGTACATGCATATGAATATGTTATTGTTGTTGTTATGTGCCATTGAGTCACTTGCGAATCATAACGACCCTATGTACAACAGCCCTAAACCCTGCTCTATGCTGTGCCAATCGTGCTGCCACTGACAAACCAATCCAGATTACCC
>NW_006399869.1:6828082-6829250 GCF_000299155.1 Elephantulus edwardii | reverse complement strand
TTCCTATTGTGGACAGTGTTTGGTGGAGCTCGCAGTTGTAAAATAGGTTGGGAAGGAGGAGTGGCATCTACTTCCTAAACCACATGCCTCTGGAAACTCTATGAACTTGGAGAAACAATGATAGCTACGGAAATTCATTAGGTCTTTTGTTGATTGAGTCACTATGACTTGACCTCAACTCAACAGTAATCAATAGCAATAACACCAATCTGGTTTGGAAATGTTGGATTGAATCTGGACTTGCATTGTGTAATATTCTTTGCCTTCTCCAATTCTCAATCTATTTCCCTAATAAACTTCACAAATGTTAATAAGGTTTCTAAATCAAGTCTCCTGTATGCATTGTATTTTTCTCAGGCCCGACCTATCTTGGCTCAGCCTTGGGACTTTTGTACCTGTGGGGGTGGCAAAAGCTTTTGCTGTGAGTCGCTTCTCTATTGGCTCGCCTCTGATTTTGCCCGCGTGGCTTCCAGTCTACCCAGTTCTGCCCGGCGGCATATATATGAATATAATCTATAAATAAACCCAATGCATTATTGGATACATAAATGATTCATATTCTAGTATTAACTCCTTACAGAGATGAATTAGTAGCTAAATGGTTTACCAAACCCTTCTGAGTACCAATGTTAATGGTAAAATATCTGTATTCTGGGATACAAAAGAGAATATCATTTCATTCCATTTTTAAAAGTGTTAAATAGTTGTTGTACAAGTAAAAAAGGCAAAAGATACTGAGCAGAGTTGAATTATTAGACAACTGATGAAGTTTTAAAGATTTGAGAAGATTATGATTAAATAAGTTAAATCAATTATGTGATATACTGTTATGACTTACATGTTGACATTCTGCTGAAAGCAATGACATAAGTAT
This sequence comes from Elephantulus edwardii, assembly GCF_000299155.1. NCBI lineage: Eukaryota > Metazoa > Chordata > Mammalia > Macroscelidea > Macroscelididae > Elephantulus > Elephantulus edwardii. The sequence continues at coordinate 6,828,376 of NW_006399869.1, read as the reverse complement.
TTGAACACCAGTGGAGTCACCAGGGTAAATAGGCTTTGGTAAAGCTTCCAGTTTAAGATAGATAACAAAGAATGATCTGACAATCTACTTCTGAAAAATCAGCCAATGAAAGCCTTGTGACAAAACAGAATACTATCCTACTTTTTGGTCAGGTGGTAAGACATAAGTATTGCAATGCTAACCAAAATGACAGTAATTTAAATCTACTAGCTGATACATGAGAGAGATAATCTACTGTCATAAAGATCTACATATGCAAAATCCCAATGTTGTTGTTGTTAAGTGCCATCGAGT
>NW_006399869.1:6823816-6827023 GCF_000299155.1 Elephantulus edwardii | reverse complement strand
GGCTTGAATCAGGCACTGCTTAGTTTTGAAACTGTTATCATTGCTCCTTCATATTTTAGAAAGATCCTTGACAGGAACTTTTCCAAAGCAACACATCTTTTGATTTTTTTTGTCTGCTGGTAACAAAGGTGTTGATCGCAGATCTAAGCAAGATAAAATAGTTGACACTTTTAATATTTTCTCCATTTAACATGATACTGCCTATTATCCCAGGGGTGAGAATTTTTGTCTTCTTGATTTTGAAATGTAATCCACATTGAAGGCTTCAATCCTCTGATCTTCTGCAGCAAACCTCTCAAGTACTCTTACCTTTCAGCAAGCAATGTTGTGTCATTTACATAACACAGCTGTTGGTGAGTTTGCCTTTGATCCTGATGCCACATTCCTTTTCATAAAAATGGTATAGGAGGGATTAGAAGTTAATAAGAAAGGAGATAAAATAAGACAGAACAAAAAGGGATTGAGAGAAAAGTTTGGTAGCCAGAAATGAAGGAATAGCAATGAGAATATTATATACAGACTTTAAAAATAGTGCAGGAGTTTCAATGGGAAGATACATGAGCTAGAACAGTCATGAATAATTCTCAAGGTGTAATTTGAGATCTATTTATATAGAAAGAAAAGAAGATTAAGTGTGATAGACTTGATAATGAGTTCTATATTTAATTTTGTGGCATTTGAAGGATTCACAAACCATAGCTTTGCAAGTAGACAATCTTTGGATGTTTTATTCACACATTTTCTCCTTATGTAAATGCACATTAAATGATGGCTTGCTGAATTCAAATAATAGATTTCTATAATCCAATTATCTAAAATTAAAATACTATGAGGAATAAAACCCTGATTTCTTCAGCATCACTACGAAAATTTCAGCAGATGAAATAAATACATTGGCATACTCAGTTACATCAAAATCTTTCATTTCATACTCTCATTCTAGCAGTGAACATAAAATTTAATGTAGATAAATGATTAGGTGATTAATTAGCAATCATTAAGATGTGTGAGAATACATCTTTTGAAATACAATCTCAAAAAATATTTTTTTCAAATTGAAATCTCTATTTCACATAGATTGGTTTGTGGTTTTGTGAATGCATGTGTGTGTGGGTGTGCCTCTTTGTGTCTGTGTCTCTCTGTATGTGTACTTCTTACATTCTATTCTAATATAAACAGTGACTAAAAACTTTCTCCCTGTTCTTATACTACAATGCAGGGATTAAAATCCATTATAGCTTGGCACAGTATATCACCAAAAAGGAAGCAATAGTTCTCCAAAATATTTGCATTACTTAAATTCTTTGCTATTATTTCCTGTGATTGTTTCAGGCATTTGTCTTAGTGCTGATGACTTTAGCCAATGCCAGATTTTAGATGATTTACCACTCTCCCTACTATATTGTTTAATTGAAGGTAAAGAAAATAAGCTTAATACTTAGAAACCTCAATGATTGGCAAACATTTAATCCTTTAGAAACTTTAGTCTGATTCAAAGTTACATTTTTTAGAGTTTCTGGAATCAGAAACCAATTCTACAGAAAGAGACTACATAGTATTTATCCATTTACAACTGTATAGACTTGATATATTGGGTTACTAACACTGGGAGGGGAAATAGTAATCTCTTCTTTATTGCTGAAAAAGCAAGAGAAAAAAATGGCACCAATCAAAAAATGAATCAAGACAAGAGCATTCAAATGTTTAAAACTGAAACAAAACTGAATTATTTTCTATCAATATTCCTGTTCTAATGTCACTTTTAAATGGCTGCAAATGCCTCCCTCCATAGGCCCAAGAATCTCTTCTACACGAAAACATGCTCCATTCACTGTTTTCGATGTACATATAATGGAGCTTACTAGGATTATTCAGAGTGTATATTCTGGCAGCTTGGATGTAGATTAAAGAACTGAATATCTGATCTGGCACAAACCACAGCTCTTAGAGAAGGAATGGTGAATAGAGTCTAAAGACTTGTCAGACTGAGAGCAGTAATTACTGTGCCTTTTCTGAGCTAATGTTATTGTTATATTCTGTTAAGTTGGAAGAGATACATAGCTCATTCACCAGCAGGTTTTCAGAGGCTATAAATCCCACTGGTGAAGATGGCCCATTTTTCTTGTGTGGAGCAGCTGGTAAACTTGAACAGCATACTTTCAGATTGGCAGCTCTGTTTCTTATCACTAAGTCACACAGCTCCCTTAGATCTAACAAATGCATCTAATCTTAATTGAAGTTGAGTGAACAGTATCTACAGATGGCTATCTGCTTCCACCTAAAAGATTTACATGTAAATTAACACATTATATAATACCATGTATGTCATAGGATTGAGAATGAAAAAACAAACAACACATTGATTGAAGTGTGATGTCTTACCACTGGGCCAGTTGGTAGCACTATGGTAGATGTAGAAGAAATTGAGATTACTAACAATTTCACCTTGCTTGGTTCCATAAGCAGTACTCATGACATCAGCAGTTAAGAAATCAAAAAATAAATTACACCAGGAAAAACTGCAGCCTTCAATATGGTTTAAGGCTCAATGTCAAGAAGACAAAGATTCTCACCACTGGACCAATCACAGCTTTAGGTTGCTTGACTCCACAATCAACACTCTTGGCACCAGCAGCCAGGAAATTTAGAGTATTGCGATGGGGAAGTCCGGTGTTAGGGACCTCTCCAGGGCACTGAAGAGCAATGTCGTCTCTCTTGAGACTAAGGTGTGTCTGATACAGGCCACGGTCTTTGCAATCACTTGTTATGCATCAGAGAGGTGCACAATGACTAGTGAGGATAGAAGGAGAATTGATGCTTTTGAGCTTTGGTGTTGAAGAAGAGTATTGAGGGTACCATGGACTGCTTAGAAAATAAACAGATTCATCCTGGAGAGAGTTAAACCAGGCTGCTCCTTGGAGGCAAGGATTCTGAGGCTTTGTCTGACGTACTTTGGTCATGTTGTAAGGAAAGACCGATCCTTGGAGAAGGACATCATGCAGGGTGAAGGGCAGGTGCAGGAGGCGAAGGCCCTCTAGGAAGTAGATTGATTCGGTGACTGGGGTAATTGGGATGTGTGTGTCAGAGACAGTGAGATTGGCACAGGACAGAGCAGAGTTTAGGGCTATTGTACATAGGGTCGCTATGAGTAGCAAGCGACTTGACTGCACATAACAACAACAACAACAGGAAAATCTGCTGTTAGGG
>NW_006399869.1:6817505-6822885 GCF_000299155.1 Elephantulus edwardii | reverse complement strand
ATTGTTATTGCAAGAGACTTAGGTGTACCTAATCCAGGCATGGTCTTCACAATTACTTGCTATGCATCAGAGAGCTGTGCAATGACTAAGGATGACAGAAGAAGAATTGATGTTTGCGAGTTGGGATGCTGGAGAAGAGTCTTGAACATACTATGAACTGCCAAAAGAACAAACAGGTCTGTCATGGAGACAGTGAAGCCAAGTTTCTCCCTCAAGGCAAGGATTTTGAAACTCCATCTCATATACTGTTGGCATGTTGCCAGGAGAGACAAATCCTTGGAGAAAGACCTCATCCTCAGAATGTAGAGGGAGCAAAGGAGAAGACGACCCTGGATGAGATGATTGATACAGTAACAAGGGTAATCTGGGAAGATTTGTCGGAGTCAGTGAGACTAGGTCAGGACAGAGCAGGCTTCAGAATTATTGTACATAGGGTTGTTATGAGTCTCACGTAACTCAATGGCACATAACAACAATATTTTAATGGTCCATGCATAAGATTTTAATAGGTCTTCTTAACTTCAAAAGTGGACGACCTATCTCTTGATTTTAAATTATCCAGTGTCCCCTTGCTCTGTTCATACACCTTCTTGGTCTAAGAATAGATTTCATATGAGCATGATTAGATGCTCTAGGATTTACATTCTTCTTAATCTTAACTATAATTTGTTATGATTCACACAGCCAAACTCCTTTCCATAGTCAATATAACAGAAATAGATAATTTTCTGGTATATTCCCTGTTTTCTTCTGAGATCTGTCTGACATAACCAGTAACATCCTTGGTGCCAAAGACTATTCTAAACTGTACTTCAACTCATGGGTGTTTTCTGGCAATGTGCTATCTTAGCCTTCTTTGTAAAATCTTTAGTAATATTTTGCTTGCATGTTATAGTAAAAATGTTGTGTGGTAATTTCTATATTCTTTTAGATCAACTTCAGATTCTTAGTCTTAGTTCAAAAAACTCCACTGAAACTTGTTGATGATGGGAGATTTTAAAAGGCACCTCAAAAAAACAAAGCAAAATATTCTAGTGCAATGTGGAAAGACTCATAGTTAGAAAAACTATTAAAGAAGAATATATTTTGCATTTGTCAAGCTGAAAGATCTGATGAAAAAAAATCAAATTTTGAGTTGCAATAATAAAGTATTCTATGATCAAAATCTTGAATGATCCAACAAGCAGAAAATGATGGAAAGGATACATATAGTCACTGTACCAAAACCAACTGGCCAGGATTGTACCATTTCAGACCACTCAGCATAGTCTATAGGAAGTTATATCATATCACTAACTCAAACTTTATGCCTCTCTGTAAGGTCAAATATATCAATAACTCTACATAAGAAAGGGAATTTGTTCCTGTGCAGTTAGAGACTGAGAAACCCAGTGGAGTTGGTTTAAGAGTTCTGTGTTTCTTTTCTTTTTTTCTGTGGTTTTTTAATTTTTTTTTTTAAATTTGAACCATTTTACCAAAAAGCTTATGCTCAAGAACCAACAGTACTGGAGGAAGAAATCCAAGTTTCACTGAAGGCCTTGATGATAATTAAGTGCCCAGTAATTGACGGAAGACAAATTCAAGTGCTTCAACACATAATTGCAGCCCTGGACAAAGCATTTGAAAAACAGCTATCTGGTGGCAAACAGAGTATAAGAGATATATGCTCCGTTTTTGTTTTGTTTTGTTTTGTTTTTGTAAATGATGGAAAACTGATAGGAAGAGATATATATTTGTTCCCATTGCCAAGAAAGATGATCCAACAGAAGTGGATATTATCAGCTAATATCATTAATACAACTTTTAAGCAAAATATTGCTGAAGATTATAAAAAAAATGACTGGAAGGGTACGTAGAGAATTGCCATAAGTTCAAGTTGGGTTTAGAAGAGACACAGCCTCAGCTGTATCATTGCTGTTGTCAAATGGATCCTAATGTCAGATGGATCCTGGCTAAAAGCAGAAAATACCAGAAGATTCTCTATTTGATTTTTATTGACTATGCAAAGGCATTTGACTGTTTAAATCAGAACAAACTATGACTAACATTAAGAACAATGGCAATACTGTTGTTATTGTTTTTGTGTACCATTGAGTCTGAAACATAGCTAACACTCCAGCTGGTTTTTGAAGGCAGTTAGTTAATTGTAGGGGAAGAGATTGTAAATCTTTATCTGATGGAGTAGATGGTGGCTTTGAATTGCATGCCTTCAGAATTGCAGCACAGCTTCTTGCCACTAGGCCACCAGAGCTCCCTAATTATTACCTAGTTATATTATGATATAATACTATTATATATAACTATACAAGTCTTATTATATGTAAGTAAAATCTTGCTGGAATTTGTTAAAATGCAGTTGGAACAGCGTATTGAGAGGGGACTTCTGGAAATTCAAGCTGTATTCAAATGAGATTGTGGAGCAAGGGATAATATTTGTAAGGTTGAAAGAATCTTGGCTGAGAGCAGAGAATATCAGAAGATACCTCTGTTTTACTGACAGGAAGAATGAATTTTACTCTCTGGATCATAATCGGTTATGAATATCAACAAGAATAAGAACTCCAGAATACCTACTTGTGTTCATGAAAAATCTATATATAGACAAAAGAAGCAGTCATTCAAACTCTAGAAATATTGTGGCTTTTTGATTAGTAAGGCAATATGCTACCAGTACTCCTTATCCAATTAACTGCAAAAAACATATGGAAAACACATTACCCAATAATATCACAATATACATGAATTATGCTACAGGTTTTTGCTGTACAAAGCCTGTCAATTATATAAAGGATATTCTACCACCAAAATAAAGTGAAATTAAAAATTAACAGTATGTTCATAAACAGATATTATTAAAACCATTGACAAGTATAAAAAACAGTAGAAAGAGATTTTTATTCAAATTAAAAGAAAATATAGCCAAAAAAAGAAAATAGAGCCAGGCAAAAATTTTTAGACATAGCAAATATAGTACTCAAGATAAAGTTTACATATGTAAACATCTTTATTACAAAAGAAGAGATGTTTCAAATCAATAACCTGATTTTATAACTTCAGGAACTACAATGTAGTATATTTTTAAATAGATAGCAAGAATAGTGAATGTTAAGGACTCCCAAAGAAATAAGGAAGATTTTAAAAGGTTACTATGAATTGAACTATGCCAACTAATTAGTACAATCAGCAGAAATGAAAAATAATCTAGAAATACATAAATTTTCCATATTTACTGAGGAGGACCTGAAGAACTTGTTGCAGAATATCAAGGACTACAGCCTTCAGTAGGGATTGAAGCTCCACATCAAGAAAATTAAGATTCTCAGATGTATGTAAATCACAAACTATTACAGATGCTATTATTGTCCATGGCAAATGTACTTTTTCTTTGTAGAAAACATGGCTTACATTTTCAGTTATACGGTTTTATGTAATTAGAATGGTTTCTAGTACTGCTTCTTTATGGTTTTTGAAAACAAAATATTACTTGCACATACTATTTATTTCCAATAAAAATAATTATCCCTCTCCCTGTCAAAAAAAGAAAAAGAAAATAAAGACTCTCACCACTGGGCTCATTGCTAGCACTATACTAAATGGGAAAAGATTGAGATTGTTAATAGCTTTAGTTTGCTTGGCTCCACAATCAATTCTTGGTAACAGCAGCCAGGAAATCAGGAGACAAATTGGATTGGGAAAGTCAGCTCTCAGGGACCTTTTCAAAGTACTGAAAAGCAACAATGTCAGTTTGGAGAGTAAGATGTGTCCGATTCAGGCCACAGTCTTTGCAATTGCTTGCTATGTATCAGAGAGCTGGACAATGAATAAGGATGATAGAAAGAGAATTGATGTCTTTGAGTTGTGGTGCTGGAGAAGAGTTGAATATATCATGGACGGTCAGAAGAACAAACAAGTTTGTTCTAGAAAGGGTGAAGCCAGCCTGCTCCTTGGAAACAAGGATTCTGACGCTTCATCTGACATACTTTGGACATGTTGCAAAGAGGGACCAGTCCTTGAAAAGGGACATCATGCTTGGAAGGCTGGGGGAATGAAAAAGAGAGGGAGACCATTGATGAGATGGATTGATTTCATGACTGAGGTAATGAGGGTATGTGTGTCAGAGACAGTAAATTTAGCACAGAGTACAGCAGCTATCAGGGCTGTTTTACATAGGTCCTTGTGAGTCAAAAGCAACTCAACGACACATAACAAAAACAACACAACTCTAGAATAAATAGAAAATGATCAGAGATTGATGACTAGGAAAGAGAATCAGTAATCAAAAAACCTTTCCGGAAAAGAAAATATGGAACAGATTACATGTACAGGGGATTTTATGAAATACTTATAGAAGTAACTCTGATACTACTAAAACTTTCCAACAAATGTAATAGAAGGCAATACTTCACAAATCATTATATCAGGCTAATATTGCTCTTCTAGTAATTCAGACAAAGAAAAAGTACAATAAAAATATAGACAAATATGTCTTATAAATATAGGAAATAACTCCGAAGCCTACTAAGAAACTGAATTTAAAAGTATAATAAAAGGATTATAATCTGTAATCAAATGGGATTTATTCTAGTAATACAAAGATAGTTCTACATTAGAAAATCAAACAAAGTAATATCTGATATTAGAAGAAAAAGATCATTGTAATCCATGTAGAAAATGCATTTGACAAAATTATACATTTCAGTGTATAAAACTCAAAAAAATGAGAAAGAGAAGAAAATATTACTACAATAAAGCAAAGCTAAGGTAAACTCATAGAAAACATCATACTCAAAGGAGAGAGCATTATTGTGTCCCCTTTCAGATTAAGGACATCCACTTTCACCAGAGTTGCACTGCCAACCGAAATAGAAGAGGAACCCATCAGCCACTCAATAAGGGAAAAATGGGCAATCACGTGTCCTGTGATTTACTGTTTCTGAATTCCTGCTGAGAATCAGCTATGAGTTTGTTCCACCTTAAAACAATGAATGAGTGAATAAGAAAGATTCAATAGACTGTAGTAGCGGGAAGTTGGGCGGCGTAAACAACAATAATGGCAGCAGCTCCAGGTGGTTCTGGACTCCCCAAGTTGCAGTTCGCCCCCTTTAGCAGTGCCTTAGATGTGGGATTCTGGCACGAGCTGACACAGAAGTCGAATGAATATCGTCTGGATGAAGCTCCCAAGGACATTAAGGGCTATTATTACAATGGTGATTGTGCCGGCCTGCCAGCTCGTTTAACATTGGAGTACAGTGCATTTGACATGAATGCTCCTACCCCAGCCCGTTGCTGTCCAGCTGTTGGAACACTGTATAACACAAATACGCTTGAGTCCTTCAAGACTGCAGACAAGAAACAACTTTTGGACCAAGCAGCAAATGAG
>NW_006399869.1:6806063-6810845 GCF_000299155.1 Elephantulus edwardii | reverse complement strand
GAAAAACAAGGAATGAATGCAATATTATTCAAAATGGGTGACCCTGGAGGACATTATACTGAGTGAAATATCTCAGTCAAAAAAGGACAAATACTGCATGGTGCCACTGCTGTAAAATGGGACTGATATCAGGGTTGGGGTAAGACTGAGAAAAACTGGATAAATTGTGTATACTGCATTGACACAGATGAGGAATAAAATAATTTAAAAGCAACATATGATAGGGTATTATAGTTATTACAAGAGTCCACAATTAAGGTTACATAGTAGAGTGTACTTGGAGCAGTGGGAGGGGTGCGGGGGGATTGTATACTAAAGATAGAATTTTCTTTTACTTTTGAAAGAGAGGAGCAAACTAGGGAGGGAGGAGGGCTGGGCAGGGAGAAAAGTGCAACAATGAATGAATGGAAATCCATAATCTCTGTAAATGTTCATTAAAGTTATTAAAATAAAATCTAAAAACAAAGAAAGATTCAATAGCAATCTAAAAAGTTGGGCTAAGAATGGGCACAAATTAATGGTGACTAGTTTTATAAGACACAATGTATGGGAATCATCGCTTGGAACAAAAAGTGAATGAAAGAAAAACACAGCCAAATTATACATAAATTGGTAAATAAAATTGTTAAAGTGACAAATCTATCAAAAAATATACCAATAATATAAATCCCCTTAAAATTTCAAAAGGCTTCCTTGCAGATATGGAAAAGTCCATCTTTAGATTTATTGGAATTGTCAAAGTCCACCAAAAAGCAAAACAAACTTTTGGAGTTGGGTTTGAGAGAGGAAGACTCTTTTCTCTGAGCTAAAAATATTCTCTAGAGTTGTAATACTTAAACTCTGATGGTGTCATACATAGGTATTTGTACTAATAACCAAAAGGCAAGCAAAGTAATTTCTTCTGCATAATAAAGGTTATTGATAATTCTTACATCAACTCTGATACTATATTCTTCTTCATAGAGTCTAAGTTCTTAAATTGTTTTTTTAGAATACAGTTGAATAGATATGGAGGAATGATAAACCCTAACACACATCTTTATTTTAAACCATGCAGTGTTTCCTTCCTCTGTTTGCACAAGTCCCTCAGAATTCTTCTTCTTCTCGGTGTTAGCCATAATTTATTATAATACACAAAGTAAAATGTCTTTACATAGTTAATAAAGACTTTCTTCTGGCATTCTTTGCTTTCAGCCTGGGTCCATCTGGCATCAGCAAAGATATCCCCGGTTCCCTAACATCTTCTATAGCCTAATTGAAATTCTTGCAGCTTCCTAACAACATGCTAACCAAGTATTCTTGGATTAATTTCAGCAACATATCGCTTGTGTATGATATTAATAATATTGCTTGATGATTTCCATATTCTATTGAATCATATTTTTGGGGATTTATTCCTTGTTAATTTTAAATTGCATTGTAGTGCTTCTCTCTGAGTTGTAATAATAAATCTCATGTCAAAGAGAAATTCCTAAATTTTCTCCAAATTTTATAATGCTCTGCCTCACTTACTGTGGGCATAATGTTAGGAAAGGCTATTCCTTGGAAAATGACATTGCTCTTGAAAGGTGAAGGGTCAAGGAAAAAGGGAAAGATCAGATGACTAGCTTGAGTGTGTCAGAGGTTGCGAGGATGGCACAAGATAAAACGGGTCAGATCTGTTGTTCGTAGAGTCACTATGAGTTGCACTTGACTTGATGGAACCTAAAAAAAACAAAAAATGCTACATTTGAGGAGACCTTCTTGATTAATTAATTAAAGCACTGATAGACGCTTGAATTCTACAATATTTGAAAGTAAAATGTGAAATGCATATTTCTGATGGAAGTTTAATTTGACTTCTGTTTGTCTGAACTATCTGATGTTTTGGGGACTAAATAATGTGTTCCCTCTTAGCTTCCATGTAGCTTGAAAATGTGTGGGGAATATTTAATTTTTATCAGTGTGACACTGTGGCACTGATGTGTCAAATGTGTTAATGGTTGGCTACACAATGTGCACAGAGAGTGGGATGGAGCTTGGAAGGAGGAGTGGCATCCACTTCCATAATAACTTGCCTCCAGTAACCCTATGAACCTGGAGAGAGGATGAAAGGCACCCAAGGGTCGAGGACTCTCCTTTATAGGGTCGCTATGAGTCACCTGCGACTCGACAGCACTTAACAACAACAACAACAACAACAACAACGTCAATAGTTGAGACAATGTTTATGTTTAAAATGTTTTGAGAAGTAATATGAGAAAAAAAGTGAGAAAAATTGTGGCTAACCTTGAGGAAAACAGGAATTCCAAAACATTTGATTGCACTTATGTGAAAACTAAGGTTGGACCAGGATACAGAACACAGCAAGGAAATACGGCATGGTTCAAAATCAGGAAAGGAGTGCATCAGTGATGCACTCTGTCTCCATTCCTTTTCAATCTATATGCAGAACAGATCATTCCAGAATCTGGGCTTTATGAGAAGTAATGTGGCATCAAGATTGTAAGAAGACTCATCAACAACCCGCACTATGAAGATAACACAACCTTGCTTGCTGAAACTGAGGAGAACCTGAAGTCCTTGCTGCAAAAGGTCAAGGACTATAGTCTTCAATATGGATTGAAGCTCAACAGCATGATGACAAAGTTTCTCACCGCTGGGCCAATTAATAGCAGCATGATAGATGGAAGAAAAGATTGAGGTAGCTAACAATTACAGCTTGCTCCACAATCCACACTTAGTACCAGCGGTCAGAAAAATCAAAAGACTAATTGCACTGATAAAATCTGCTGTCAGGGAACTCTTGAGAGTACTGAAAAGCAACTATGTCAGTCTAGAGGCTAAGGTGCACCTAATCTAGTCCATGGTCTTCACAATAACTTGTTATGTTTCAGAATGTTAGACAATGACTAAGGATGACAGAAGAAGAATCAGTGTCTTCGAGTTGTCGTGCTCTGGAGAGAATCTTAAATATACCATGGACCACGAAGAAAATGAGTAAGTCTCTCCTAAGAGAGGATGAAACCAAATCTCTCCTCAGAGGCTAGGATTTTGAAGCTCTGTCTCAGATTTATTTTTATTTAAATTTTGATGAAAATTTACAGAGACTTTGGATTTCCATTCATTCATTGTTGCACTTTTCTCCCTGACTACCCCTCCCCTAGTTCACTATTCTCTTTGAAAAATAAAAGAAAAATTCTTTCATTGTTATACAATCCCTCCCTCCAAGTCCATTCCACTATGCAGCCTTCATTCTGGACTCCCGTCATGACAATAATACCTAATCACATATCCCTTTTAAACTGTTTTCTCCCTAATATGTTTCAATGTAGTATACATTATTTATTTCATCTTTCTCAGTCTCCCCACAACCCGATGTCAGTCCCATTTTACAATAGTGGCACTATGCAGTGTTTGTCCTTTTGTGACTGAGTTATTTCACACAGCATAATGTCCTCCAGGGTCACCCATTTTGAATAATATTGCCCGAGTTCCTTGTTTTTCAATGCAGCATAGTATTCCATTGTGTGAATATACCATAGCTTCTCTATCCATTCATTTGTTGATGGACACTTAGGTTGTTAGGCAAAATGTCCAAAGTATATGTGATAGAATTTAAAAATCCTTGCCTTTAAGGATCAACTTGGCTTCACTATTTTCAGAACAGACCTGTTTGTTCTCTTGGCAGTCCATGATGTGTTCAATACTCTTCTACAGCACCACAACTCAAAGGCATTGAAGTCCAGCTCTCTGATGCATAGCAAGTAATTGCAAAGATAATGGCTTGGAGCAGGTGCACCCTAGCTTCTACAGAGACTTGGTCTTCAGCACTCTAGAGAGGTCCCTGATGGCAGATATTCCCGGGCAATTTCTCTTTTGATTTCCTGCCATTACTGGCAGGAACCAAAGAAACTAAAAATGTTAACAATTTCAATTTCTTGTCCATCTATCATGATGCTGTCAATTAGCCCAGTGGTGAGAATCTTTGTGTTCTTGATGCTGCACTTCAATCCATGTTGAAGACTACAGTCCTTGACTTTCTGCAGTAAGTTCTTCAGATTCTCCTCAGTTTCAGCAATCCAGATTGTATTATCTGAATGGGGCAAGTGGTTGATGAGTCTTTTTCCAATCCTGATGTCACATTTCTTCTCAAAAAGTCCAGCCTCCTGAATGATCCTTTCCACATATAGATTGAAAGTTTATGGAGCTAAGATGCATCCCTAATGTACACTTTTTCTGATTTTAACCATGCAGTGTTTCCTTTCTCTGTTCTGACAACTGCTTCCTGGTCCAAGGTTAAGTTTCACATGTGCACAATTAAGTGTTCTGGGTTGTGCATTCTCAAAGTTAGTCACTATTTGTTGTGATCCACTCAGTCAAATGTGACTATGTGCTTGCGTAGTCAATGAAAAAGTAGACATTACACCTCTATTTTGTTAAAATAATCACATAGGAAATAAATAATCGGATCTCAGGCTGAAATGTTGATATTCCTCGCATGAAAAGAAATTATAATGCAGACTTTTACTCTGAAATCTTACCGGATTTAAATTTTATAATTGTAAAAATGAAAGTTTTTCAAATAAAACTAGATTGACGCTCAATGTCAAGAAGACAAAGATTCTCACCACTGGACCAATTGGCAGCATCAGGATGGATGGTGAAGAGATTGAGATTCTTCACAGCTTTAGTTTGCTTGGATCCACAGTCAACACTCTTGGCACCAGTAACCAGGAAAATAAAAGGCACATTGCCATGGGAAAGTCTGCTGTTAGGGACCTCTCCAAAGTACTGAAGAGC
>NW_006399869.1:6804243-6805963 GCF_000299155.1 Elephantulus edwardii | reverse complement strand
ATGACCCCTGTAACTTAGCCCAGTACCCTGGATGGCCTTTGAGGAATTTTTTGGTCCTAGCAGCTCACAGATGGAGTAGCCGTTTCCAGTCAGTAGAGGTGCTTTGCTTCCGGGACCGAACCATGCAGGGGGTGTGAGACATCACACACAGCATCATCTTTGAAGTGAAGCTTCCAAAAGTGTCATTTAGCCCAGATTGTCCCAAAGCAGTCGGGTGGGAAAAGAACCAGAAAGGAGGCCTGGGCCTGAGGATGGTGAACCTCAGTGAGTGCATGGACCCCAAAAGGTTAGCTGAGTCATCAGTGGACCTAAATCTCAAGTTGATGTGTTGGAGATTGGTCCCTACTTTGGATTTGGACAAGGTCGTGTCTGCCAAGTGTTTGCTGCTTGGAGCCGGCACGTTGGGTTGTAATGTCACTAGGACACTCATGGGTTGGGGCGTCAGGCACATCACGTTTGTGGACAATGCCAAGGTTTCCTACTCCAATCCTATGAGGCAGCCTCTTTATGAATTTGAAGATTGCCTAGCAGGTGGGAAGGCCAAGGCCCTAGCTGCTGCAGACCAGCTCCAAAAAATATTCCCTGGAGTGAATGCCAGAGGGTTCAACATGAGCATCCCCATGCCTGGACATCCAGTGAACTTCTCCACCATCGCCATGAAACAAGCCCGCAAAGGTGTGGAACAACTGGAGCAACTCATTGAAAACCATGATGTCATATTCCTGTTGATGGACACCAGGGAGAGCTGGTGGCTTCCTGCTGTCATTGCTGCGAGCAAGAGAAAGCTAGTCATCAATGCAGCCTTAGGGTTTGACACATTCATGGTCATGAGGCATGGCGTAAAGAAGCCAAAGCAGCAGGAGGCTGGGGACTTATGTCCCAGCCAACCAGTGGTGTTCACTGACCTCCTTGGCTCATCTCTTTTTGCCAATATCCCTGACTACAAACTTGGCTACTATTTCTGCAATGATGTGGTGGCCCCTGGAAATTCGACCAGAGACTGGACATTGGACCAGCAATGCACCGTCAGCCGCCCAGGGCTGGCCATGATTGCGGGAGCCCTGGCCGTGGAACTGATGGTTTCTGCTCTGCAGCATCCAGAAGGGGGCTACGCCATTGGCAGCAGCAGTGATGACTGCATGAATGAGCCTCCCACTTCCCTTGGGCTTGTTCCTCACCAGATCCAAGGTTTTCTGTCACGATTTGATAATGTCCTTCCTGTCAGCCTGGCATTTGACAAATGTACGGCTTGTTGTTCCAAACACAGATACCTACCAACAACCGTGGACAGTATGATTCTGAGTCAGCACACAAAGGCACACTACGGATCCAGCTTGTCTGAAGCCACCAATCGAGCTGCTATGGGACTGATCTGCCATGAGAAAGGCTGGAGGCTGTTCTCACAGGCTCTGAACTGACATTTCCCTGGAGTCAGAAATTCAGAGAAAAAAGCAAGCGGGATAGCTACCCAACTGATCTCTAGAGCATTATCTTCAGATCAAGAACATATCAATGTCTCAAAGAAAGCAAGCTGTCCCATACAATACAGAAGCACAAAGCAAGATGTCACCCCCAAAGTGTGACACAGTATCAGTGGATTTCCTGAAGCCAGAAAGTTTGATGGAACTTTATGACAGAATTTAAAAGAATAATGATTGAAGATTTTCAATGGATGAAAGTCAAACTTGAAAAATTACAGGATACTACAAGCAAAAACCAG
>NW_006399869.1:6798306-6804143 GCF_000299155.1 Elephantulus edwardii | reverse complement strand
CTTGTTATGCATCAGAGAGTTGGACAATGACCAGGGAGGATAGAAGAAGAATTGATGCCTTCGAGCTGTGGTGCTGGAGAAGAGTACTGAGAATACCATGGACTGCTAGGAAAACAAACAGATTTGTCCTGGAAAGGGTTAAAGCAGTTGGCTCCTTGGAGGCAAGGATTTTGAGGCTCCGTCTAACATACTTTGGACATGTTGTGAGGAGGAACTGGTCCTTGGAGAAGGACATCGTGCTTGGGAGGGTGGAGGGACAGCACAGGAGGGGATGGCCCTCTGTGAGGTGGGTTGATTCAGTGACTGGGGTAATCAGGATGGGAGTGTCAGAGACAGTGCGATTGGCACAGGACAGAGCAGAGTTTTAGGCTGTTTTACATAGGCTCGCTATGAGTCACAAGTGACTCAACAGCACATAACAACAACAACACACCAGAATTAACTGAAGAACATAATTTACTATTATTTTCTAAATATAAAATCTCCATCTAACTGTTGTTGTTGTTGTTATGTGCCATCGAGTCGTTTCCGACTCATAGCGACCCTATGCACAACAGCTCTAAACCCTGCCCTATCCTGTGCCAACCGCACCGCCTCCGACACACCCATCCCGATTACCCCAGTCACCGAATCAATCCATCTCATAGAGGGTCTTCCCCTCCATCTAACTATCACTGATTAAAATATCTTCATTTTTCATTTTCATTGCTGTTTAATTAGAGTCAGCACACAACTGACCCTCCAGTGCTTTTTCTCAGGCTCTACATTGCACAGGAGGAGACTGTGTATCTTTGGAGGAAAACTCATCAACACCTATGATATGCAGATGACACAATCTTGCTTGCTGAAACTGGAGAAGACCTGAAGCACTGGCTGCAAAAAGTGAAGGACTACAGTCTTCAATATGGATTGAAGCACAACATCAAGGAGACAAAGATTCTCACCTCTGGGCCAATTGGTAGCACCAAGATAGATGGAGAAGAAATTGAGGTTGTCAGCAATTACAGCTTGCTCTGCTCCATAATCATCACTCTTAACACCAGCAGTCAGAAATCAAAAGATTAATTGCATTGGGAAAATCTGCTGTCAAAGACCTCCCCATAATGGTGAAAAGCAACAATGTCAGTCTAGAGACAAAGAAGACAAAGGTGCACCTAATCCAGACCATGATCTTTGCAATTACTTGTTATGCTTCAGAGTTGGACAATGACTAAGGATGACAGAAAAATTAATGTCTTTTAGTTGTGATGCTGGAGAAGAGTCTTGAACATACCATGAACTGCCAAGGAAACAAATAGGTTTGACTTTGAGAGGGTGAAACCAAGTCTCTCCTTGGAAGCTAGGATTTTGAATTTCTGTATCACATACTTTGGGTATGTATCACATACAATGGCCAGAAGAGACTGGTCATTGGAGAAGGACATCTTGCTCAGAAGGATAGAGAGACAGAGAAGGAGAGGAAGACCTTGGATGAGATGAATTGTTACAGTAACTGGGGCAATGGGGTTAAAATTAGTGTGTTAGGATTAGTGAGACTAGCTCAGGACATTGTAGGGTTCAGAGCTGCTGTACATAGGGTCGCTATAGGTCACAGGCGACTCAACAGCACCTATCAACAACAACAACATCCCAAAGAGTTACTAGTTTATTCAAATAGCCAGAGATCCATGTCTTTGGGGTCAACATAGGAACTCTGTACAGACTTTGTCAATGTTGTTGTTGTTATGTGTCATTGAGTCTCCTGCGACTCATAACAACCCTATGTACAACAGCCCTAAACGCTGCTCTATCCTTTGTCAATCTTACTGTCTCTGACATACCTATCCCCATTACCCCAGTCACTGAATCAATTCATCGAGGGTCTTCATCTCCTGTGCTGTCCCTCTACCCTCACAACCATGATGTCCCTCTGCAAGAACTGATCCCTTCTAGCAACATGTCCAAAGTCTATCAGACAAAGCTTCAGAATCCTTGCCTCTAGGAGCAGCCTGGCTTCACCCTGTCCAGGATGAACTTGTTTGTTCTCCTAGCAGTCATTGAATATTTGTATATGCAATACTCTTCAACAGAACCACAGCTCAAAGGAATCAACTCTCCTTCTGTCATCTCTAGTCATTGTCTAGCTCTCTGATGCATAGCACGTAATGGCAAAGACCATGGCTTGTATTAGGCACATCTTAGACTCCAGACTGACATCATTACTCTTTAGTACTTTGGAGTGGTCTTTGACAGTAAACTTTCTCAATGCAATTCATCTTTTAATTTCTTCTCAGAGTCAGCCACAGTTTGTTGTGATCCACACAATCAGATGCCTTTGCAAAGTCAATGAAAGACAGATAGACATTCCTATAGTACCTCTGCTTCCAGCCAATATTCCAAACCTGCAGTTAGGTATGGAAATTTAAAAAGTGAATAATCTTTTATCTCTCATATATAATTTTACTTATATTGAGATTAAATTAAACTCATATATTTTGACTCAATGAATAAAATTAACTTTATGTCTGCACATACTATTTAACTTCTTATAGAAATACATGTTTAAATATATTTCTGGAATGAATGGAGATGCCGTTCTAACATTTAAGTATGTTTGGTTATGAATGAGATACTTAATGTCAATTTCAAATAAAGGTTTATTATTAATATAACTTTACTAAAATATATCATTAAAGGGAGGGTATACTTCGAAGCTTATTTAAGTTCTGAATTGCTAGGGTCAGAAGTACAAGTGTATACATTGTCATGATAAAATAAATGTTTTTCATTTTTAAGTAAATTTTTAGAAATATGAAAATTAGTAGCAGTTTGCAAATTCAAATGATATATTACCAATATAATTATACATCATTAAAGGGCTAGGAATAATTATAAAATTGCAGACTGCTTCATAGTGTATGATACTATGCTGAAATATGCTAAGTGTTTCTTATTTCTTCCCTTTTATTTCTCAATACATTTAGGTTTACCTGCCAATAGTATACCACCTGAGAGCTTATTATAGTGCCAAAATTGATTTTCATTTAATCTGTATCTCCACTTCTCACCTTAGCCAATATATCTCCAGGAGATACCACTCAGTGAGAACATTAATTCATTGAATTTGATTAGATGGCACGTAATGAACTCAAACTGACATTTGACTACCTCAGGACATGTTAATTACACATTACACATCTATAAATAAATACAATTAAAAATAAATCAACATGGTCTCACAAGTTAGTGGAAATCAGGTCAAAACTATTGATAATACTAAGAAAAGGGATTAAAATATCCAGGTGTACATTGCTAGGGATATGATCTGAATATGGTAGTCATTTTACACTCCTTATCCCCTTCTGTGTGGGGCTGGAATCAAGTTTGGGAAGGTGAGTGGAACAAGTAGATTCTACAAAGGTGTGTTTTCTGGTTTTACGTGAAGCATGGATGTGGAATGTTTGCCAACAATTGGGTGTGAGCTGATTGGATTTGGACTAATTTTAAAAGGCATTTGGGTCCTCTGGCCTGGTTTTAATTGTTTTTCGTCAAACATTCTTCTAGGTTGTATAGCACTGGTCTGTCCTTTCACTGTATAGAGGTAACTCATGATTGCTGTGACACAAAACACTGTGACACTGATGTGTCAAATGCAATACTCTTCTTCCATAGTGGACAGTGTTTGGTGGAGCTCCCAGATTAAAACAGGTTTGAAAACAGGAGTGACAGCCACTTCTCAAATAGCTTGCCTCTGGAAACACTATGAACTTGGAGAAATGATGAAAGTTATACAAGTGTCCAGGTCTTTCATTCAGAGGGTCACTATGGGTTGTTCAGGTCTCAACAGCACTTAACAAGAACAACAACAACAACCACTTTCCCTTCTGTTACTAGAGTCATTTTGAAAATGCAACTGGCTGTTTTACTTGCTCATAAATAATTTTTATAACCTAGAAATAAGTTTAAACAATAACATCTGTTGAAGTGAAACATATAAATAAAGAGGAAAATCATTTACTATATATTTACCTGTCTGCATTGCAACACACATCTTCCCGTACACATAGTTCAGAGTAAAAACACATATAGATACAATCAAAATATAAAATGAATTCAGCAATGTGCAAAGGAGGGTTATACATACTGAGTATTTTCATATTTATTTAATATACAGAAAGCTAGAAGTCTCAGATATGGAATTTATTAATTCATTTAATGATTTAATTTTTTTATCCATGATCTTTCCACCAATTATTCAAGCTCTTTCTGGATAAAAATAGTTTCAATTAGTACTTATACTATATCTTTAAACTAAACTAGATAAAATAGTAAATAAGTTGTTATGGAATCACTGGACCCAAAGATTCCACTTAAGTGTGTCAGGCCAGAACTGTGTTCTATAAGTTTTCTAATAGCTTTCCCCTCAACGAAGACTTTCTTCTGAGTACGCAATAAGTGAGCTTGACATTCCTACAAGGGACTTAAAATGCAAGACATTGACTGCCTGCTAAGGTCCTCTTGAAATTTCTCGTGTGCATTAAGCAATTGAAAAATTAACTATGTTTTCTTGGGTAGTATAGACTCTAGTGAGTTATGCTGCTAATCAAAAGGTGGCAATTCTCTAATAGTTGCAATCTGCAAATAGCTCCATGGTAGAAATATTGACAATTTCCTCCTATGTAATTTACAACCTTTGAAAACCCACTGGAGTGTTATCAATGAGTTGGTTCTAACTGTAGGGCATATAATTAAAAAAAATACACTTTCTCAACTTCCTCCCATTAATTCTGATTTTATATATATATATATATGTATATAAACCTCCTTTCCCTTTCTTTAATGATATTGTGCTAATCATATCCTTATTGTGGATTGCCTTTCCCTTCATGTATCTTAATAGGTGTTATTATCTGTACTAATTTTTATTTCACTATGGCTTCCTTCCCATCCTGGGTAACCATCCAAGAATTATTCTAGATGTAAAACTTTCATTAGGTCTTTTATTTAATTGTTATTATTAATTTGCTTACAAATTTTGTGTACATGGTATTTCACATTATTCTTCATTCATGTTGTGTTACATAAAATAATTCTTATGCATTATGTTTTATAAAATTAATCAACATTGGATTTGCCCATCATTACCCTGTATTTTCACCTAAATTTTTCCATTTCCTTCCTCTCCTCCCTCCACCCACCAAATTGTACAATCCTTGTTGTTACTGTTGTTATGTGCCATCGAGTCGTTTGCGAATTAATAGCGATCCTATGTACAAGAGCCCTAAACGCCTTTCTATGCTGTGCCAACCTCGCTGTCTCAAACACATTCATTCCCACCACTCCACTCACAGAACTGATCCATCTTATCCAGGGTCTTCCTCTCCTGTGCCGTCCCTCCATCCTCCCAAACATGATGTCCCTCTCCAAAGACCAGTCCCTCATTGCAACATGCCCGAAGTATGTGAGACGTAGCTTCAGAATACTTGACTCCAGGGAACATACTGGCTTCACCCTCTCCAGGACAAATTTTGTTTGTTCTCCTAGCAGTCCATGGTATATTCAACACTCTTCTTCAGCAGCACAGTTCAAAGGCATCAATTCTCTTTCAATCATCCCTATTCACTGTCCAACCCTCTGATGCATAGCACCTAATTGCAAAGACAATATCCTGGATCAGGCTCACCTTAGTCACCAGTCTGACGTCGTTGCACTTCAGTACTCTTGAGAGGTCCCTCCCTCACAGCAGACTTTCCTAATGCAATTCGTCTCCTGATTTGCTGGCTGCTGTTACCATGAGTGTTGACTGTGGAGCCAAGCAAACTAAAACTGTTAACTATCTCAATCTCTTCACAATCCAT
>NW_006399869.1:6792982-6797591 GCF_000299155.1 Elephantulus edwardii | reverse complement strand
GACACACCCATCCCGATTACCCCAGTCACTGAATCAATCCACCTCATAGAGGGTCTTCCCCTCCTGCGCTGTCCCTCTACTCTACCCAGCATAATGTCCTTCTCTAAAGACCTGTCTCTGCCCGCGCAGCTCCTGGCCCAGATTCTGCAGACAGCGGAGGTTCCCTCTGTCTCTCCCTGGCTCCTCCCAACTGGCTTAGGTTCCGCCTTGGGGCTTGTTACCTGGAAGCGTGTGAGAAGCTATTGTGGGAGTCCTCTGTGTTGTCTGGTCTCAGCTTGTGCCCGCGCTGTACAATCCTTAGCTTTGAAAAATAATAATGACCTGATGCAATATTTGTCATTCTGTGACTGACTTATGTTACTTAGGATTATTCTCTAAATTAATCCATTTATGCATAATTTTGTAAATTTTAATTTTTTTAATGTTGCCTAGTGTTCTATTGTGTGGATGAGTTATCATTTCTTTGTCCAGCCATCTATGTCTAGGCATGAGGCTTTTTTCTTTTTTTTTTTTGTTATTATAAATGATGCTGCAAAATATATGAATATGCATGTATTTATTTATGTCTCATTTTATATTTCTTTAGGATACATACTGTAAAAAGAACAAGTACCATGTGGAGATGGCCATATGTGACCTTTTCCAACCTCACAAAGAGGAATTGTACCCATTAACAGCATCAATAACACAAAACCAATTCCTATGAGTTCAGACATGCACCCTACACTCCCATACCCTTTTCTACTCATGTCAACATCAAAGTTACTGCTTTACTGTGTTCAAAATCTAATATGAAAACTCACAAACCACACAGGACCATATTGTGGAAGTAAAAACGTTATGATATGTATCAAGAACAGAATAGAGTAGAGTCAAGACAACTCTTGAAATGTGTAAGCAAGCATCTCAGCCTTGAGCTTTGTGGCTAGGTAATTCCAAATTCTCAGACCTGCCAATATTGATGTCCTCCCCCTTCCTCTAACACCCCATTTATTCAACAAAGTTCTCAGTCCTGCCAATAACGGATCTCCCTTGAAAGATCCCATCTCACATCAAGTCTTTAGTTTGGCCATGAGTGTTGCTGCCATGGGTGTTGCTGCCATGAGTGTAGCTGAAGCAATAAGGGCATCCTACATTTTCTTGTTTCTTCAATGGCACCAAAAGATCTGTGTCTCTCATTCTGGCTTAATAAATTCAATGATGAGACTAACCAATTCCCTTGTAGAATTTTGAGACTGGCAATTCCCTTGTGGAAAGGTACATAGCTAATCCCCTTGTGGTTAGGCTAACTATCCCCTTCACATAGTACCACCCATTCACACAACATCTTCTCTCCTTAATGTCCTGGTATGTCTACTTGCAGTACAGAGGTACTTTGTGGTTTCTGTGAAGCTCAACACTCTTACACTAATGTGTCAAATGCGATAATGGTTACCCATGGTGTATGGTGTTGGGTGGAGCTCCCTGATTAAAACAAGCTTGGAAGCAGGAGTGACATCCACTTCCATAAATAGCTTGCCTTAGGAAACCCTATGAACCTGGAAAAAGGATAAAAGTCACACAAGTGCCAAGGATTTTCATTCATAGGGTTGTTAATGAGTTGCCTATGACTCAATTTCACTTAACAACAAAACAACAACATAATACAAACAGCTAATCTTTTGTCTAAGAAAGACAATTTTGAATGATAAACCTCAGATACCCAGATACAGCTAGTAGCACTAGGTCAAATGATATTTCTGTTTTTACCCATTTAAAGAAGCACTAAACTGCTTTGTATTTTAACTCTGACGGAAATTGTATGAGAGCTCTAGTCTCTCCAGCATCTCATCAATATTTTTTGTTTCTGTTTTACAGATATTTTTTGTGGTTGCTGCAGTATTAAGTTACCTTATTGTTGTTTTGATTTGCAACTCTCTAATATCTAATGGAATTGGCAACATCTCCTGTCAAGGCCCTTTCCAAAGTTCTAAAGAGGAATGGAGTCAGTAAATACTAAGATGCCCCTGATCCAATCCATGTTCTTTTCAATTATTTAATATGCACCTGAAAAAGTTAAACGGGGATTATTAAAGAAGAAAATTATGCCTTTGAGTTGTGGTGTTGGAGAAGAGAAATTATTATCCCAACAACTTTTAAAAGAATAAATAGATTCATCTTGGAGAAAGTGAAACCAGGGTACTCGCTGGAGACAAGTATTATGAAAGTTCATCTCTGATACTTTGGCACATTGGTAGGAGGGACCTGTCCTTGGAAAAGAGCATCATGCTTCCTAGCATGGAGAATAACTGAGAGAAAGTGTAAAAATAACAAGGATGGCATGGAGTCAATCATATCTGACCTCTACTAAATCCACAAAAGAAAACTGAACTCATCAATAACATTCACTGCAAAAAGCAAATTCCTATGATGTTATCAGGTCCATCATTTCCGCACAACCACTTCTATTCATTCCAAGACCAATTACTGCTCTATTGAGTACAAATTTTGTTTAAATAACTCACAGACCACACAAACCATATTACAAAGGTCAAAAGGCTATAATTTGATAAAATCCCTCTGTCAATCAGCTTCCAAAGTAAGCTCACAGGCACCGGAGCCTTAAGCCTTATGGCTTTAGGCCAGTGTTACAAAGCTTTTAGTCCTGCCTATTCAGTCCTGCTCTTCCAACAAACTTGGGTAAAGTCTTCCAACAATGTTGGTGGCTTCTATCTCTCCTTCTGTTGGCTAGCAGTCTCAAGGCACACTCTGTATAATGTCAGGACTTGTGTTTTCTGCTGAGAAGGCTGCTGTTCTCTTGAAGACCTGACTGTATAAGAATCTCTGGCCCTAAAATAGCACATTCCATTCTCTTGCTTCTTCTTTGCTGGTATTAAGGTTCTCAAATTCTGCCCCTGAATCTGCTCAATTGAGTGACAAGACTAGTCTATCGCTTTGTGACTAAGTTAGCAGACCCTATTTGCCTATCCTCACTAATTTATATGGAAAAGTAAAAATTAATGATTAGAACAATCATTTCAGACAATAAACCCTTAACACCATAGACCACCCCTGATATTTTTTAGCCATTATTCTTCACATTTGAATCATCAAGTTTCCCCTTATAATATACAATAACTGTATTTGTGAATGTGTATAAGCCAGCAACCTGGTACCTTATGCCTTAATCTCTCCATTTTAGATAACCAGTTTCTAATTTGTCCATTTTTATAAATTCATTACTCTGAGAAAAT
Source organism: Elephantulus edwardii (assembly GCF_000299155.1). Lineage (NCBI taxonomy): Eukaryota > Metazoa > Chordata > Mammalia > Macroscelidea > Macroscelididae > Elephantulus > Elephantulus edwardii. The sequence continues at coordinate 6,794,358 of NW_006399869.1, read as the reverse complement.
AAACATGTTCCTTTCTCTGCAGAATTTATTGCTCCAGTTAGAAATGTTAGTATTTGCATCTGTAATCGAAGCACAGTCAAGAGTAAGCATTGGGTCACAGCAATCAACACTACTTCACAAAGTGAAACATCTTCTCAAATGGTTAGATTCTGGTTAAACTCATCCCCAGCAATTGGTGGCTAGGTTCAAATGAACATCACTTGCAAATTCAGGAGTCTATATTTTTTTCTCCTGTGTTCCAGAACAGCTGGTCTTTTCACTCAGTCTTAGTTCACACATGAGGCCAACTCTACAAGGCAGGGGAACAGGAGTCCTCATACTCCCTGTTCCTCTAGCCAGAAACATTCCATTTTATCTATACATCTGTACATGATTATTGGACAGTGCCCAAGGAACAGGTCAAATCTCATCCACTCTTTCTATTGCTATTTGCCCCCTGTTTCACTTACTAAGTGGACTCAGGTAGTCACCACGAGTGAGTATACTCACAAACTTCTTTTAACTTCAAGTCTTGGAAGTGGGCTCTGAGTTTTCTCTCCTCTTCCTCCCTCTCCCTCTCTCCTCCTCCTCCTCCTTCTCCTTCTTCATTCCCTCTCTCCCTCTTGCCCTCTTTTCCTTTCTCTCTCTCTGATTGGCTATGTGAAAAATGTAAATCCCTTAAATGATAAGGCCAAGGTGAGTCTACAATTCCTTTCAAATACCTCCTTAGAGTACTGTGTGGGGCTTAATCTTTCACCTATACTAAATTTCATGCCCTTTTACAAATTATACTATTTTCAACAGTATTTATCAGGGCAAATTTTTCCCTTTTAGCATATTAAGTTGCGTAACTGGCAAAAGACAATTTTAAAGGCCTTCCATTATCTACAATCTATCTTAACATTACAACTACTAGTATTAACATTTACAAAATATCTTAACATTACTACATAGAAGAAACTTAAGAGATAACAATATCCATAAAGTTAAATCAAAGAAACGTAAATATTTTTATAATACATCTTAATATTACTATATGGAAGAAACAGAAACAGCAATATTCATCAAATTAAATGAACAAAAACTTTAAAGAAATTCCCAGTTTCAGGTTCATTAATGCTTAACTAATCTAAACAGTCACTGTAAAGACAGAAGAGGAAAAGAAGACAAAAATGGATGTCAGAAGAAACTCTGAATATTGCACTGGAGGGCAGAGAAGCCAAAGAAGAAGGAAGAATTCAATATACTAAAGAGCTGAATAGAAGATTTCAAAAGGCAGCGCGGGATGACAAAGTAAAATATTACAATGAAAAGTGCAAGGAGTTGGAGTCAGAAAATCAAAAGTGCAGAACTTGCTCAGCATTTCTTAAGCTCAAGGAACTGAAGAACAAATTCAA
>NW_006399869.1:6780658-6792228 GCF_000299155.1 Elephantulus edwardii | reverse complement strand
GGGAGTCTAGGCTCTATGAGGAGAAATGTGGGCTCAGGTATGGTGGAAGATATATCAACAATCTGCGTTATGCAGATGACAGAACCCTGCTTGCTGGGACTGAGGGGGACCTGAAGCACTTGCTGCAGAGGGTCAAGAACTGCAGTCTCCAATATGGATTGAGGCTCAATGTCAAGAAGACAAAGATTCTCACCACTGGACCAATTGGCAGCATCAAAATGGATGGTGAAGAGACTGAGATTGTTCACAGCTTTAGTTTGCTTGGCTCCACAGTCAACACTCTTGGCACCAGCAGCCAGGAAATTAAAAGACATATTGCCATGGGAAAGTCTGCTGTTAGGGACCTCTCCAAAGTACTGAAGAACAATAGTGTCTGTCTGGAGACCAAGGTGTGTCTGATACAGGCCAAGGTCTTTGTTGGACAATGACTCAGGAGGATAGAGGGAGAATTGATGCCTTTGAGCTGTGCTCCTCTAGAAAAGTATTGAGGGTACCATGGGCTGCTAGGAAAACAGATTCATCCTTGAAAGGGTTAAACCGGGCTGCTCCTTGGAGGCAAGTATTCTGAGGTTTCATCTAACATACTTTGGACATGTTGTAAGGAGAGACCAGTCCTTGGAAAGGGACATCATGCTTTTGGGGTGGAGGGACAGTGCAGGAAGGGCAGGCTCTTTATGTGATGGATTGATTCAGGGACTGGGGTAATGGGAGCGGAGTGTCAGAGACAATGCGATTGGCACAGGACAGAGCAGAATTTAGGGCTGTTGTACATAAGATAAGGTCCCTATGAGTCACAAGAGACTTGATGGCACATAACAACAACATAACAATCTAATTCATGTGCATATGGCCTCGGGCTTCTTCTTTTTGTCTCAGACCAAAAATAACTTGTCAGGTTTTCTTTCCATCTTACTAGCTGTAAAAATGGCCTTTTAAACTCTATTTCCCAAGCATCTAACTTCTTATTCTTACAGAATCCCACACTTCCATGAGTATATAGCCATTGCAACAAACTCTGCTTCTGACATCAAATATAAAGGAGCAAAGGCTGCACGGGAAAGGCCATATCTGACCTCTTCAATCTCCTCAGGGGAGAACTATCCCTATCAACAATATCTACAACATAAAACAAATTTTAGTGAAGCCAGATATGCTCCCTACACGCCTGCACCCTTATTCTTCAGCATATTGGAGATATCCCTGACAGCAGACTTGCCCAATGAATGTCTCCTGATTTCCTAACTGTTGGTACCAAGGGTGTTTACCCAAGTAAGAAGGAATCATTGATAGCTTCGATCTTCATTTTTCCATCTATCAAAATATTGACTTACACACTTTCAAAAATATAGCTATTTTGTGTTTGCAAAAAGTAGATGCAACATTTGGGAGGCTGAGTTTTACTTCTACCCACTTAATAAAGGGGAACTTTTCCCATCAATAACATCCATAGTACCATATAAATGTTCTGACATGCCACCCTACATGCTCCTGCACCTATTTCTACCAATTTTGGGGGCCATGTCCATTGTTCATTCACAGACTGTACTCATAGTAGTAAAGTTTATTGGGCAAACCAATTGGAGAGTAGAGTTGCAAAGAATATACCTGATGCAAGTCCAGATTTAGTGCGGCAGTCTCAAGACAGATTAATAACAAGATATAATTCCTCAATTAGTTAAAGATAGCTTCACAGTCAGACAATTAAATTCTAGATTCAATTCAGTAGCACAAATGCAAGAAGCCACTGGTTTGCTCAATCACCCAGCAAACTGTATCACATAGCAATTACAAATAAGCCTTTTCCTTAATCTTCCAGCAAGCAAAACATTTAACTGTGGCCATTATCTCCAAGATTCCTCTGGTTACACCTTGACTCAATTCTTTTACAGCAGTGTCACATTCTCTTCACCCTCTCTGTATCACTGTCATCACTGGTTTTCACATTATAGAATGCACTCTTTTCTATCAAACCCACAGCTGCAGTTAATTTGCAAGACCATTTTGTCTGCAGTTAAGGTAGCTGGAGATTATGCCCCTAATGGGGGCTAACACAATAGGTACAAAAGCCAATTTTCAAGGGTTCAGACTCTCTAATATTGTAAGGGAAAATGATTTTTTTCTATATGAAAGTTAATGGCTAGAAAAACCAGAGGGTGGTCTGTGGATTTTATCTTTCACTTTGGCTTTCCTGGCCAATGAACTTGACTTTGCATGTGGATGAGAAGGAACATGTGAAAAGAGTGTTTTAGCCTATCCGCAAGGGAGTTGGTTATGTCACTATTCCACAAAGGGACTGGCCAGTCTCACCATTTCACGAGTGAATTTGCTAGTCTTGCCAATTAATTGAGCAGCCTTAGCAGCAGGTTAAACTTTCCCTTCAAGCAGCAGGTTAGACTCCTCCCACACCTCCAGCAAAGAAGAGAAGAATAAAAAACAAGAGAAGAAGGAACGGAATGTAGGATGTCCTTCAGGATCGAACATTCTTGCTTCAGCTACACCTATAGCAGCAGTAGCCAAAACAGAAGCAGAGAACCAGAGAGACCTACCAGGAGATGGAGCTGACTGCTATCCCTCAAAGGACAGAACCAGAGCTATGCATTTGTTAAGAGTCTAGCAACAGCTAAGAGCCTTTGCCCAAGTTTTTGGACACTTTAGGGTGAGGGAGAGCCAGTATTGGAAGTATTGAGAACTTTGTAACATTGCTCTAAATCCATGAGGTGCTGGAAACACCTTAGGAAGCTGTCCTGACTGTATCTTATTTCTAAATTGGATTATAACCCTTTCTTTGACTTCCCACTGTAGTTCTGTGTGGTCTGTGAGTAACACTTTAGATTTTGAAACCAACAAAGCAGTAAAGTTAGCACTGAAATGAGTAGAGGAGGTACAGGAATATCGGGGACATATTTGAACTCATGAGAATAGATTTTGTGTTATTGATTCTGCTGAAAAGGGGAAGTTCCCCTTTATAAAGTTGGTTAAAGTCAGATATGGGTGTCCTCACCTAACCGTTGTGTTTTTTACATCCTGCCAATCATGGCTTTTCTCTTCAGTTTTTCAACAAATTGTGCCAATGTTTCCTAGCGTTGGTTCTAGAGGTTAGCAGTACCAAGGTCAGGTCAATCTCATGTTAGGTCTCTGGCTCTCTGCTGCTATTGCTGTTGGTTTTTGTAGGTACGCCTGGTGCGAGAATCTCAGGTCCCAAAGAGTGTGCTACATTCTATTGCTTCTTTTTTGCTGTTGGTAAGATTTTCAAATTCTATTCCTGAATATGCTCAATCTAATGGTGGGGAGACTGAGTAGCCAATCTTTGTGGATAGGCTAACACACACTATTTTGTACTCACCCATGCCCATGGCAAAGTCAAAGTCGATGATTAGGGAAACCATTTTTACAATAAATACTTAAGAACACAGGAAGACATTCAAGAAGATTGTTTGTCTCAGTACAACTGCAACAATGACTCAATATATCTGAGAGTAGGAGGATGGCATAGGACACAGCAGGATACATATGTTGTTCATATGGTTTCCATGGAGCATGGTTATCTGGAAAGCACCTAACAAAAACCACAATACATAATGAAGGAAGTATGATGAGCTGATGGCAAAGAGGTGCACTGCCAACCTAAATGTTGTTAGTTCAAATCCACCAACTTCTGGATGGCAAATATATGGGCAATTTCCTTCAAAAACCTGCTGGAGAGTCAATAATGAGTTGATTCCTTCTTGAAGGCACATATCAATCATAAAAATAGCTAATGATCTTGAAGAACATTTCTTCAGATTTATTTTACCATCCAAATTCTTGGATGAATTGTCTTTGCAAGTCCTCTGCACATTTTGTGATTTTATTGTTTGCACTTTCATAGTTGAAATGTTAGACTATTCTGAAATTCTATAGGCAAATTCTGTGTCACTCATGTCATAATATTTCTTCCCAGTGTATAAGTTCTGTTTGAAGAAGTCTTACAGTATTTATTACACATAATATTTCAGTCTTAACATATGTATTGCACTTTAATTTATCTAGTTAATGACAATATAGAAAGTAATTGATTTCTAGTAATTTAATTATAATATAATTAATTGTATGTGGCTATTGCATTTCTGTTTTCTTTTTTATCCTGATTCAACTTTTTGCACAAGATTCTTGAGTCTGTGAATCTAAAGATTTTTTTTTAAAAAAAAAAAGTATATCCATAAGAAATTTTAGCTTCAGGTCTCTCTTGTGTTTTCTATTTCTTCTTTCACCAAGACACTCAAACATGGGCCACATTTACACCAGAACTTCAAAGGAGGTGGCCAGGATCATCACTGAGAAATACTACACAACCCTGGGTAATGACTTCCACACCAACAAGTGCAGGCCTGTCCAAGACAATAGCCGTTATTCCCAGCAAGAAGCTCCAGAACAAGATAGCAGGCTATGTCACACATCTGATGAAGTGGATTCAGAGAGGAGCTATGGGAGGTATCTCCATTAAGCTGCAAGAGGAGAGAGAAAGGAGACATAATTATGTGCCAGAGGCTTTAGCCCTCAATCATGAGATCATTGAAGTAGATCCTGATACTAAGGAAATGCTGAAGCTCTTGTACTTTGGTGGTCTGTCTAATGTGCAGGCCACTCAGACAGCAGGTGGAATAAATTTCAAAACACCCCGTGGAGCTGTTTGAATCTGTAAGCTATGCTATAATATTTTCAGTAAACTTGGGCACACGAATTTAAAAAAAATAAAAGAAAGAAAAGAAAAAAAACCCCAAAACTTTAGTTTCTACTATCCTCTTATTAAAAATGCAATTATATTTTGAGCTTAAATAGTACGTTTTCTTAGCAATTTTTCTCTCTGTATTTGCCTTTTGGGTAAGGCTATGGTTGTGTTTTGAAGATACAGGTATTTTCTTCTGTAATTAATAGTCTGTCCCTAAGTGCATAGAGTGATGTCTATACAGTAATATTTTTATCTAAGTGCAGAACTGTAAGCTCCACTTAGCTGTTGTTTTTTTTTCTTTTATCTTTTGCTCATCATTTTTTCATGTAGCTTTTTTTAAAAAATAAATTCTATTCTGCCAAATCCATTGTTACTACCATATCCTGGTTTGTTCTATTGACTGATTTTGATCTTCTACGTAATTTGTTCCTGTGTTGTTAATTTAATGGCTTTTGGCTGTGTCAGTTGAAGTATATATGTGTACTGAATATTTTCAATACTGTACTGTTTAATGTTTTTAATATTCTAAAAATATTTCTTTGTTGCTTTTAAAGATAAGTTATTTGTGGATTTAGTTGCTTTTCCAAGACTTAGTTTAGAACAGTAAATTAGGTCTACAACAGAATGAACCCAGGTTTAAGAAGCTAGACTTTTTTGGCCTTACTCTAAGGTGTGACATTTTAGTATCTAGGGATATAAAAGTAAAATATTTGATTGTTAACTTCAAGGTTGGTAGTTGAAGCCAACTCCACAGCCCTATCAGATAAAGACCTAGAGATCGCTTTGTCTTAATACTATAGCCTGCAAAACAATATGGATCAATTTTACTTTGTCACATGGTATCACTAGGAGAAGAAAACTGACTTGGGATCACTTCAAAACAGCACTGACTCATCCTCGTGTTCTCTATTCAAACTAATGACGTTACATATTCCACCAGCTACATATAAAATCTAATAATGATTCATAAAAGCTCAAAAAGTATTCTTTAAGACTCCCTAATTCTCTATGCATGTGTATCCTAACATTTTTGCAGCAAAACAAAGAGAGAAAAATTAGACATATTTCTAAGTTACTTGTCTACATATCTCTTTGTTTCAACACTCGGAGAACTCAAATTTTGGTGGCTTTCATGCTCAGAAAGGTGGACAGACAGTGTAGGAGAGGAAGACCTTGATGAGATGGATTGATATAGTAACTGGGGTAATGGAGGTTGATGTTTTGGCATTAGTGAGACTGGCTCAGGACAGGGAAGGGTTCAGAGCTGCTGTACATTGGGTTTCTGTACATTGCAGGTGACTCAACAGCACATAACAACAATAGCATACTATGGCAGGTTTGGAAGCAGGACTGGCATCCATTTCCTAAACAACATGCCTCCGGAAACTCTTTGAACTTTGATAAACGTCATGGATTGTTGTAGAGAGGCTTCAGATCTTTTGCTCATAGGGCCGCTATGAGTCATGCTCGACTTGAAGGCAATCAACAGCAGTGGATAAAGACTTGAACTGTCAACTCAAAGTCATACGGTTCAAATCCAGAAGTTACTCAATAGGAGAAAGATTGGGCAATCTCTCCTGTGATTTGTAGCCTCTAAATATCCTCTGGAGGACAGGCTATGAGTCAGTTCCTCCTAAACAGCATGTGACAACAACAGTCTCAATACTCTGTCCTGTAAATATAAACCCCTTCTGTCTTCCTGGACTAAGATTATACTCAGTGAGACAGCTACAGTCAACTCTACTTTTCCTCTTCTGTGAAATGATTTAGAAAGTACCTCCATAGAAAGTGCCAATATGACTTTAGACTGTTCCGTGGATTTTTATATGTTTTGAGAATGTTGTGTAATACTTATTGCACAAGGTCTGGAAGAAGTAATTATATTATTTATGATGTTGTGTTTTGGTTCATTCATTTCAGTTTTTTAGAATTATGCATTTATTAGAACATATTTGATGAGATTCTGATATTTTTAAACCATTGAATAAACAGACTTTGTACTAAAAATTTTAGAGAGCTTATGCTTGTTTACCCCTTTCAGATGATTTTTGCTTATTCTCATTATATTATTTCTAGTGACATATTTCAAATTTGCTGATATTTCCCTTAATTCCAATCTACTAAGAAGCACATGCTTTTAGTTTCTATTTTGTGAATTTTCTATATGTTTTGTGTGTTTTCTTTTTTTCAATTTGACTGTTTTAGTTTTCTATCCATTCCGAAATTAACATTACTGATGAGATCTTACAGAAACTTTATTATTACATACTTCTTCTGAAGTATGTTTCTTTTCTTCTGAGGGTTTTTTTGGTTGGATGTATTTTGGTCAAATTGACTTCAATTGATTGTGATTTTGTGGGTGTTTCTTGGAACCACTCCAAAGAACTTTTACAAGTTTTTCCTTTTAAATGCAGATTTCCCTACCCCTTTTCCCTATATGCTTCTGAGTTAAATCGAACAAGCAATAACTGGGGAGGGAGGGAGGGGGGGAGGAGGGGCAATAACTGTCCTAAGTTTGACTTTTGAAATAGTATTTGAGAGGATCTGTGGTAAGTCTCATGTGTTTCTTAAGTTCTTTTCCAAATTTTCTTTCATTGGAAGTTGTCAGAGCTTGACTTTAGGAAAATTGTGACAGTATGATTGGTTGTCTTTGTTAACTGCTGCCCAATTGTCTCTGAAATCATAATGATCTTAAGAACAATGGAACAAACCAATGCCAATCTTGTGTTATTCCCTTGAGATAGAACTACTATGATTTACAGGGCTTTATTGACAGATTTTGAGTTATCAAGACTTTCTCTCTAGCACAGGTCCATCTACAAGTGCATCTGAATCCCATTTCATACCATAACAACATGCAAACTTCCACTGAAAGATAGTTGAAAATTCATGGAAAAGCAAGGTGCACCACAGAAGTATAGTCAAAGTATTAACTGGTAAATATATAGTATTGCCCTTATATTAGGTCATATTAATTATTCATCATCAATGACCTTTCCTTTATATCAGTTCAAGTAATAAGATATTAAGTGCTGATAATAATCATTAGTAAATCAGCAAATTAAAACTTTATGGATCATGACTGCATGCTTTTTACAATATGTCTACAGTGAACTGACAGAAATACAACCTAGTTTTAGAATAAATGATAGTACTAAACATATCACTACCAATGTTAGACGCATCTTGGTTGCAAGCAAAGAGTATGAGATGGAAATCTATTTGTGTTTTATTTACTGTGCAAATATTTGACAGTATGGATCACAACAAATGGTAGCAAATATTGAGAAGATATTTTTCATATAAAACTTATACCTAGACTAGGAAGCCATACTAAGAACAGAGCATGATAATTAATACTGCTAGGTTCAAAATCCAGAAATAAGAATATCAAGGATGAATCCATTCTCCTTACCTTTTCAATCTATATGCCAAACAGATCATTTGGAAAGCTAGAATTTATGAAGAAGAATGTGCTATCAAGTTTAGAGGAAACCCTATGAACAACCTGTATTATGCAAATGACACAACCTTTCTTGCTGAAACTGAGAAGGAACTAATGTTTTTGCTGCAGAATGTCAAGGACTGCAGTTTCAAATATGGATTGCATCTCAATATCAAAGAAAAAAATTCTCTTCACCAGGCCAACCAGCATCATTATGGATGGAGAAGAGACTCAAGTTGTTAACAATACTCTCTCTCGGATCAGTGATTAACACTCTTGGCACTAGCAGTCAAGAAATCAAAAGAGAAGTTGATTTAAGAAAATCTGCTGTCTGAGACCTCTCCAGAACATTAAAGAACAACACTGTCAGTCTAGAGACTAATGTGTGCCTTATCCAGAGCATGACCTTCTCAATTGCTTGCCATGCATCTGAAAGCTAGACAATGACTAAGGCTGAACGAAGAATTATCAATGCCTTTGATTTTTAGTTCTGGAGTGGAATATTTAATATACCAGACTGCTAAGAGAACAAGCAGGTCCAGCCTAGAGAGAATGAACCAGGTTGTTTCTTAGAGGCAAGGGTTTTGAAACTTCATCTCATGTTATTTGGATGTTTCCCAGAAGGACTGGTATTTGGAGAAGGATATCATGCTAGGAAGGGTGGAGGGTAGTGCAGAAAGGGAAGCCTTTGGATGAAATGGGTTGACACAGTGACTGGGGCAATGATGACAGTTGTGTAAGAGATGAAGAGATTGGCTAATGATATATTGATAGTGTCACTGAGTCATTATCAACTGATATTGGTTTTTTTTTACCTTTTTCATAAGACAATTTCTCATCTTGCTAGCACTTATCTTCTAGGGTCTCTTTATATTGTGTGATCATTAGTGTCCTTGTTTAATTTTCACTACCATAGTAAAAAATATCTGAGAAAACTATTGTTTTGTATTGTTATGTACCATCTAGTTGCCTGCAACTCATAGCAAACCTATATACAGCACCTCTGAGGCCTGCCCTGTCTTCAGCCTGTTCACTGACTCCTACACACCTACTACTACTGCTTTGCTTAATTGTATTAATCCATTTCATCATGTGTCTTCCTCTCCTGTGCTGTGAGTCCAACTTTCCAAGCATGATGTCCTTCTCCAAGGACTGGTCATTTTTGGCCATGTGCCCAAAATATGTGCAACTGAGCTTCAAATTCCTAGCCTCCAAAAAGAGACTTGGTATCACGCTTTCCGAGGTAAACTTATTTTTTTCTTGGTGATTCATGGTATGTTCAAGACTCTTCTCCAGGATTATTCTTCTGGATTAGGTACACTTTATTCTCAAGACTGATAGCATTCCTTCTCAGTACTCTGAAAAGATCCCCGACAGCAGATAGATTTTTCCCAATGCAATATGTCTTTTTTTTTTCTGACTGCTGGTGCCAAGAGTATTGATTATGGAGCAGAGCACATTGTAATTGTTAAAAATCTCAATCTATTTTCCATCTATCATGGTGCTGCCCATTAGCACAGTGGTGAGAATTTTTGTCTTCTTGATGTTGAGCTTTAATCCATATTGAAGACTACAGTCCTTGACCTTCTGCAGCAAGTGCTTCTGGTCCTCATCAGTTTCAGGGTTAGGTCTGGATAATGCAGCTTATGGATGTGGCTTCCTCCAGTTCTGGTGCCATATTCCTCCTCATAAAACCCAACTTCTAGAATGATCTGCTATGCATATAGATTAAAAAGATGTGGAGACAGGATGCATCCCTGACACATTCTCTTTCTGATATTGAACTATGCAGTGTTTCCTTCCTCTATTCTGAAGACTGAATCTTGGTCCAAGTTCACATAACCACAATCAACTGTTCTGGGATACTCATTCTCCTCAAGATGAGACAAAATTTGTTGTGATCCACATGGTCAAATGCCATTTCATAGTCAATGAAACACAGATATACATTCCTCTGGTACTCTTTGCTTTCTGCCAAGATTCATCAGATATTGGTGATAATGTCACTAGAGCCACCACCTATGTACACCAGTCCTAAACGGTACTCTATCCTGTGTCAGTCTTATCATCTCTGACACACCTACCCCAATTATCTCCATCACTGAATCAATGCATTTCATTGAGGATCTTCCTTTCTTGCACAGTCACTCCAACCTCCCAATTATGACCTTCCTCTTCAAGGACTTGTCCTGCCTTGTAACGTGTCCAGAATATGTCAGACAGAGCTTCAGAATCCTTGCCTACAAGGACCAGCCTGGTCTCACCCTCTCTAGGAAGAACTTGTTTGTTCTCCTAACAGTCCAGAGTATATATAATACTCTTCTCCAGCACCAAAGCTCAAAGGTATTAACTCTGTTTCTATCATTCCTAGGCATTGTTCAGCTCTCTGATGTATAGCAAACAATTAAAAAGACCACGGCCTGCATCAGGCTCACCTGAGTCTCCAGACTGACATTATTCCTCTTCAGTTCTTTGGAGAGGTCTCTGGCAGCAGACATTATCAAAGAAATTTGTCATTTTATTTTCTGGCTGCTGTTACCAAGATGTTTGATTGTAGAGCCAAGCAATCTAAAGCTGCTAACAATCTTAATCTCTTCACCATCTATAATGATGCTACCAATTGGCCCAGTGGTGAGAATTTTAGTTTTCTTGATGTTGAGCTTCAATCCATATTGTAAGCTGCAGTCCCTGAGATTGTGCAGCAAGTGTTTCAGATCCTCCTTAATTTCAGCAAGCAGGGTTGTGTAATCTGCATAATGCAGATTTTTTATGAGTCTACCTCCAATCCTAATTCCACATATTTTCTCATAGAGCCCAGCCTCTGGGATAATCCGTTTTGCATACAGATTGAAAAGGAATGGAGATAGGACACATTAATGGTGTACATCCTTCCCGATTTTTGAACCATGCAGTATTTAATTGCTCTGTTCTAATGACTGCCTCCTGGTCCAAGTATAGGTTTTGCATTAGCATAATCAAGTGTTCTGGGATTCCCATTCTTCTCAGAGTCAGTCACAGTTTGTTATGATCCTCACAGTCACATGCCTTTGCACAGTCAATGAAACACAGATAGACATTCATTTGGTATTCTCTGTTTCCCGTCAAGATATATCTAAAATTACCTATAATATCCCTAATAGATATTACTATTCTGGAACGTAGAGAAGCCAAAGCACAAGGAAGAATCCAAGACATTAAAGAACTGAAAAGAAGATTCCAAAAGGCAGCACGGAATGAAAAAGAAAAACATTACAATGAAATGTGCCAGGAGCTAGAGTCAGAAAATCAAAAGGGCCGAACTCGTTCAGCATTTCTTAAGCTCAAGGAACTGAAGAACAAAATCAAACCTAGAGTTGCTACAATCAAGGATGCTTTAGGCAGAATGTTAAGTGATCCAGGAAGTATTAAAAGAAGATG
>NW_006399869.1:6769827-6775368 GCF_000299155.1 Elephantulus edwardii | reverse complement strand
GTGAGAATTTTTGTCTTCTGGACATTGAGTCTCAGTCCATATTGAAGGCTGCAGTCCTTGACCCTCTGCAGTAAGTGCATGAGGTCCTCCTCAGTTTCAGAGAGTAATGTTGTGTCATCTGCATAACGCAGATTGTTGATAGATCGTCCACCAATCCTAACGCCATACTTCTCCTCATGGAGCCATAAAACAATTACAAGGTATCATATAACCCCAGAAAGAATAGTAAAGTTTAACAGAAGAGCAAACACCAAATGCTGGCAAGGTTGTTGAGAAAATGGAACCCTTATTCACTGTTGGTGGGATGGTAAAATGGTACAACCAATATGGAAGGCAGTATGGTGCTTTCTCAAAAAGTTGCAAATGGAAATACCATTTGGCCTAGCAGTTCTACTACTGAGAATATACCCCAAAGAAACCATAACCATCACCCAAGCAGATATATGCACACCCATGTTTATTGCAGCTTTGTTCACAATAGCAAATAGTTGGAAACAACCTTAAGTGCCCATCAACAAACAAATGGATAGAGAAGCTATAGCATATTCACACAATGGAATATTATGTTGCATTGAAAAATAAGGAAGTCATGAAATATTATTCAAAATGTCCCTGAAGGACATTATGCTGAGTGAAATATCTCAGTCACAAAAGCACAAATACTGCATAGTGCCACTGTTGTAAAACATGACTGACATTGGTGTTGGGTGGAAACTAAGAAAAGAGAGGATAAATAATGTGCACTGCATTGAAACAGATGAGGGAAAGAATTTCTTAAAAGGAATATATGACTAGGTATTATTGTTATTACAGGAGTCCAGAATAAAGGCTGCATAGTGGAGTGGACTTTGGGAGAGGGATTGTATAATAAAGAATTTTTCTTTTACTTTTCAGAAGAGACCATAATGGGGCTGGGGGGAGGTTGGGCAGGGAGAAAAGTGCAGCAATGAATGAATGAAATCCAAAGTCTCTGTAAACTTTCATTAAAATTAATTAAAAAAATTAATAATGTTTAAAAACGTATCATCAATATAAATGAGTCATACCAGCCTTTCATTTTCTTTCACTATTCTAAAGAATTTTGTAATTTTTCTGATGTTTGATTTGTTTTGTTGTATCAAAGGAAATTAATTTACATGTATCTCAGTAATAAAACATTTACTGCTTTACAAGGGGAAAAAAACCAGAACTGCCACCCAAGGAGATACTTTCACACCCATGTTTATTGCTGCTTTGTTCACAATAGCTAAGCATTGGAAACAACCTAAGTGTCCATCAACAAATGGATGGATAGAGAAACTGTGGTATATTCACACAATGAAACATTATACTGCACTGAAAAACAAGGAACTCATGAAATAATATTCAAAATGGGTGACCCTGGAGAACATTATACTGAGTGAAATATCTCAGCCACAAAAGGACAAATACTGCATAGTGACACTGTTGTAAAATGGGACTGACATTGGTGTTGGGTGGAAACTAAGAAAAGAGAGGAAAAATAATGTACACTGCTTTGAAACAGATGAGGGAAAGAACTTCTTAAAAGGAATATATGATTAGGTATTATTTTATGACAAGATTCCAGAATAACAGCTGCATAGTAAAGTGGACTGGGGGTGGGGATTGTATAAAAATGAAGGATTATTTTCTTTTTTCTTTTCAAAGAGAAAAACGAACTGAGAGGGAGAGGTAGGAAGGGCAGAAAATGTGAAACAATGAATTAATGGAAATGGGAATCCAAAATCTCTATGAACTTTCTTTAAAATCTCAATTAAAACAAGAATAGGTTTGAAGTATTGAACACTAATCATTGACGATCAGATGATATCAAGAATATAATCCATGAAGAGTGCAAGAGATCTCTACAAAGACAGAGGAACGACAAAAAACAAAACTGTCTTTGTGAAAGCACTACCAGGGAGAAACTTTGTCTCACATATTTGTACATCTTGTCAAGAGGGACTAGTCCATGTAAAAGTGCATTATGCTGTGCAAGGTCAGCAAAGAAGAAGAAGATATTTTATCATATAGTTTAACACAGTGACTGCAACCATGAGTTTGAGCATTGGAGAGATTGTAACAGTTGCATAGGATAGGAAGATATTCCAACCAGTCATATGCTATGAGTCATACAGGATTTAATATCACCTAAAAATAATTGTAACATTTAATTTTTTAAAACAACTTAAAATACTTTAAATAAATGTCTTATCTTATGGTCAAATATATTAAAATATTTAACCATATTAAGCAAATTATTTGGATTTTGATCTTTGTTTCTATGTATTAGTTTTTCTTGAAAAGATTTATAGAAGGTTGATGTGCTCTCATACATACTAACACAGAACCTTGCTAAGTTATTATTTCTACAAACAAAATAGCAACAACAACAAAATACAAAGGCTATAAACTAACAGTTCAACTACTAGTCAGTAACATTTCTGATGAAATTTATCTGCTTTTCCAAGGTAGGAGTATCTAGAGAGAGTTTGGGCTCTTAAATGGATTTTTTTTTAAATGACTTGGCTTTGGGATTTTGTTAGCATGATTCCTGGTGGTTGCACATGGATGACATTTTTGGAATCAAGACAGTTATGATTTCAGTTCCTCTTTTCTGCTCTATCCAGAGAAATGGACTTGACACATAAAAAAAAAAAAATTAAACACTCTGTGGTATAATATGGTCTGACTCACGGTGATCTTCCACTGTATTTCCAGCTCTGTAAATAGGAACAGGTGAAGACTGTTGATCATTCTCTCATCCTGCTAGCTACTTTAGTGGATTTGAACTATGGGAGAAATGCAGCCTTTGAATCTCTCTCTCTCTCTTTCAGTACACACACATACACAGAGAGAGAGATGTACCATCTGAAGCTTGCTCTATCCTGAGCCAACCCTATTGTCTCTGACACATCTACCTCCATTATCCCTGTCACTGAGTAAATCCATCTTGTTGGGGTCTTCCTCACTTGTGCAGTGTATCCACCCTCCCAAGCATGATGTTCCTCTCCAAGGACTGGTCCCTCCTTATAACATGTCCAAAGTATGTTAGATGGAGCTTCAGAATACTTGCCTCCAAGGAGCAGCCTGGTTTAACCCTCTCTAAGATGAATTTGTCCTCCTAGTAATCTATGGCACATTAAAAAGTCTTCCCCAGTACCACATCTCAAAGGCATCAATTCTCCTTCTATCATCCCTAGTCACTGTCCAACTTTTGAATGCATAGCAAGTAATTTTGAAGATCATGGCCTGGTTCAGGTGCGTCTTAGTCTCCAGACAGACATTGTTGTTCTTTAGTACTCTGGTTAGGTTGCTGATAGCAGACTTCCCCAAGGCAATTCATCTTTTGCTTTCCTGGATGCTGGTATCAGTAGTGTTATTTGTGGAGCTAAGCAAACTGAAGCTGTTAACAATCTCAGTCTCCATACCATCTTTTAAGATTCTGCAAATTGGCCCATTAGAATGATTGTTTTCTTGATGTTGAGCTTCAGCCCATATTTAAAGATGCAGTCCTTGACCTTCTACAGCAAATGACTCATGTTCTCCTCAATTTTGGCAAGGAAGGTGGTGTGATCTGCGTAATGCAGGTTGTTGATGAGTTTTCCTCCAATCCTATTGTCACATTCCTCCTCATAGAGCCCAGGTTCCTCATAGAACGCATACACCCTTCCTCATTTTGAATCATGCATTGTTTATTTGCTCTGTTATGATGACTGCCTCTTCGTCCAAGTATAGTTTTCACATTATCTCCTCCCATGAGATTATCTGCTTCTGAAAACCCACTGGAGGGTCAGATATGGTTTGGCCCTGACCCAACATACACAACAACATACTTTGATTATGCTTGCTCTACTCTTGTTATGTCACAGAAAGCTGGAAACAACTCTTAGCTGGCCCTATAGCAGGTTATCAGAGATATAAAATTACACAAGAGGAGATTGTCTATTTTTCTTTTGTGGAGCAGCTGGTGGATTTGAATCTCATGCCTCTGGGTAGCAGTGTAGTGCCTTACCACTAGGCCACCAGAACTCCCTTGTTCTACTATAGCGTATGGTTATTTTCAAATTATGAATCATTAGTTTCCACCATAAATTGTAAATATACTACAAAATAAAATGGATTAAGTATAGTTAACATTTTGTTCTTTTCTGTGTGTTGTGCTTTCCACTTATTTTCTAAACTTTGTTTCTTCATGAACTTGCTGACACTACATGTTATTCATAAACTGGTAGTTTTCCAACTTAGGTGAAAAGGTTCATTTTTATAACATGACTATTCTACTTAGTTTTATTTCACACCACTCCACATTTTATAACACAAAATAAAGCATCTTAGGATAGCACAGTTATGAATCATTTAGTGTCCCAGAATATACGAACATAATTGTCTCATAAGGTGACAGAAACTACATAAAAGAATCTCTCTGAAATCAATGGGCATATTTTAAACCCTACAAATGTTTCTGTCATTCAGAATACTATACCAAATAATAGGCAAGAGAATAGAGATTGTGTGAATTGATGATCATCTCCATAAAAAATAAATAAAAGTGGAACTCAGACTTGTATGAGCAATTTAGTAGAGAAATAACTTTGCTTATTAATATCAGGAATGTTTAATATAGTGTGCAAGTAATACATTTGGATTACTTCTTATGTGATAGAATATTTTACTCTGATGTTTTCTGAGTTCATCTATGAGAGAAAGGTAATTAAAAATGAAGATGCAATGTTTATTCCCATCACAAATCATACTTTATTACAATGCATACTTTTAGGTAGGCATTTAAAGGGTATCCATCATAAATTTTTATGTTTTACACGAAGAAATATGGGTAATATTCTAAATAGGTAATAACTTTACAAATTGTATGGAAATGAATGACATAAATGTGCTGTGCCACATAATTTTAGCTACACATAGCAGCAATTTTCATCACTTAGGAAGATTTTTATTCAAATGAACATAAACTCAGAAAACTTCTTCAATCAAAGCTGTTTATTCCTAGTTCTTTTTTTATTAATATATGGAAAAACAGGAAGAACTGAGACAGCATATAAATAGTGTTCCCCTAATGAATTTTGTGAAGAACATGGATAATTACTTGGAATATGTCACTCTGTTTCCCTGCTGCTAGAATAGCAGTCCACTATTTAAGTGATTAGAACAAAGAGAATCCAAGAACTACTGAGTTATTTGGAAATATAGTATTGAGCATCGACCTCAAGCACATGTGAAGCCTTGAATATTAATGAGTGAAGATCTGATCAGCTGTGGGAAGATCAAAATGTCATCCATTAAGAATGTAAACGGCCATTACAAAGGCAGATGAAGAAGAAAAGACCAAAATGGATAGGAGAGACTGAACAGTGCATTAGAACACTGAGAAGCCTAGTTAAAAGGAAGAAATCCAGATGGGAAGGAGCTGAATGGAAGATTTTGAAGGGCAATACAGGATGACAAGGTATTATAAAGAAGTGAGGAAGTAATGAAAGTTAGAAACCAAAAGGGATGAACTCATTCAGCACTTCTTAAGCT
>NW_006399869.1:6746474-6768295 GCF_000299155.1 Elephantulus edwardii | reverse complement strand
TGACCTGATCCAGGCCATGGTCTTCACAATTACTTGCTATGCAACAGAGAACTGAAGAATTACTAAGATTAATAAAAGAAGGATTGATGTCTTTGATTTATGATCCTGGAGAAGAGTATTGAAGATTGTGGACCACTATGAGAACAAACGGGTCTGTCCTGTAGAAGGTGAAACTAGGCTGCTTTTGAAATCAAGAATTTTGAAACCCTGTCTGACACAGTTTGGGCATGTTTTAGGGAGGGACCAGTCCTTTGAGAGGGACATTATTCTTGAAAGGATGGAGGGACAGTGCAAGAAAGGAAGACTCTGGGTGATATGGACTAAATCAGTGACTGGGGTAAGGGAGGGTAGGTGTGCTAGAGATGAAGAAATTCACTTAGCATAGAGCAGGGTTCAAAGCTGCTATACATGGAGTTGCTACAAATCAGAGTCTACTCTATTACACATAACAAGACCAACATTAAGCATAAGTGCAGTAGTAAAATTATGTAGGCTGTCATAGTGTGTAATTTTAAAAAGTGTTTAATAAAGTTTACCCCTTCTCCTCCTTTAAAAGAAGTTTTGTTTAGAAGTCCCAAATGCCAGTCGTATGCTTTGGGTCACCATGCTCATAACACTGAACTTCATCAACATTTTCTACACACAAATTGTATCTAGCAAGGTTCAGAAAACATTTATTCAAATTCTCTGAGAAACAAGCATAGACATTTATTATTTATAAGCTCAGTCTCAAGCAATTGTTTATAATAAAGCATAATAATTATTATTTCCTAAGGTTATAGTGAAAATTAGACTAAATGATCATTCTAAATACCATAATATCTTGGGAGACACTCTTTAATTCTAAAATTCTTAATATGTTTGAATCTCTGATGGCCTAATGGCAAGATGCTGTACTACAATTCTGAAAGGACAAGGTTTGAGTTCACCAGATGCTCCATCAGATGTGGAAGAAGGATGGATAATTTCCACATGTACAATTAATTGTCTCTGAAAAATCCATTGGAGGGTTACCTATGGGTTGGTTCCAACTTGATGGTATAAGAAGAACAGCAACAATATATCTTAAATAGTCCATCAAGGGAAACACGGCATGGTTAAAAATCAGAGAGGGAGTGTGTCAGGGATGTGTCCTGTCTCCATATCTAGCCAATCTATATGCAGAATAGATCATTCAGGAGGCTGGACTTTAAGAGGAGGAATGTGGCATCAGGATTGGAGGAAGACTCATGAACAACCTACATTATACAGATGACACTACCTTGCTTGCTGAAACTGAGGAGGTCCCAAATCGCTTGTGGTAGGTTGAGAACTGTAGTCTTAAATATGGATTGAACCTCAAGATCAAAAGATAAAGATTGTGATTTGAATATCTTCCTCTGTGAAAATTCTTTACATGTCTTTTTCCCATTTTGTAATTGGGTTATCAGTCTTTTTCTTATGGAAACCCATGAGTATTCTGTACACTTTCTTTATGAGACTCTTGCCTGAGATGGTATTACCAAATGTTTGTTCCCAGTCAGTAGGTTTTCTTTTCACCCTGGTATAAAAAGGTTTTGATGCACACATAGATTAAATTATTAGAAGGTCCAATTCATTAATTTTATCCTCCAGATTATGCATCTTTGGCTGTATTTGGCAGTCTTTTTATACCTTGGACTAGTGCTTCTAAGCTTGATCCCAGTTTGTCTCTTATGAACATCATGGTTTTGGGCTTTACTCCCAGGTTACTGATTTGCCTTGAGTTGATTTTTGGCTATGGTGTGACCTGTGGATCCTGTTTCAGCTTTCTGCAGCTGCAGTCCAGTTTTGCCAGCACCATTTGTTGAAGAAGTTGTCATTTCCCCATTTGATAGCTTTAATGTTAGAATGGTAAAAAGACACATGAAGAAATGCTAAAAATCATTGGCAATAAGAGAGATGCAAATCAAAATCCCACTCCAGTAACCATGGCAAAATTTAATAGGGCAGCAAATAATAAATGTTGGAGAGGATGTGATGAGAAAGGAACTCTTATACGTTGTTGGTGGGATTGTAAAATGGTACAACCATTCTGGAATGCAATTTGGCACTTCCTCAAAAAGCTGAACATAGAAATTCTATATGACTTAGCTTTTCCACTACTTGAAATATTTCGTGAGAAAATGAGAACTGAGGCACAAACGGAGATTTGTATACTAATGTTCATTGCAAGCAGCATTCTTCACCATTGCAAGAATATGGAAACAGTCCAGATGTCCAACCACAAAAAAAAATGGATTGAGAAATTATGGTACATTAACACAATGGAATATTACACAGCAGGAAGGATCAATGGTTTTGTAAATTATATCTAACTTGGGAGGCACTAGAAAGCAATATGCTGAGTGAATTAACACAGTCTCACAAGGGCAAATATTCTACAAAACCTTTATTGTAGAATAAATATAAGGATGCAAGGGGGAGGGGGAGAGTGGAAGCAAAGGATAAGGATGTGCATTGGGAATGGGAGATTAATCATGGTGTTGTACATTTGACAGGAGGTGGGGTGAGGGAAATTGGAAGAATGTGTTCAGGAAAACAATGTATTAGAATTATGTAAATAGTATAAATTTTAAGAAAAGGGGAAAAAAAGAAGATAAAAATTCTTATCACT
Organism: Elephantulus edwardii; assembly: GCF_000299155.1. Classification (NCBI taxonomy): domain Eukaryota; kingdom Metazoa; phylum Chordata; class Mammalia; order Macroscelidea; family Macroscelididae; genus Elephantulus; species Elephantulus edwardii. The sequence goes on along the minus strand of NW_006399869.1, from coordinate 6,765,660 downwards.
TGGCCAGTTGGCAGCACCGTGATAGATGAAGAAGAGACTGAGATTGTAAACAGTTATACCTTGCTTCACTCCCAATTAACACTCTCTCTCGGATCCAGAAGTCAGGAAAATAAAAGGCGAATTACATTAGGTAAATTTGCTTTCAGGGACCTCTCTTTGCACCCGCACTCAGGAAATCAAAAGAGGAATTGTAATAGGTAAATCTACTTTCAGGGACTTCTCTTGATATTAGCACTCACTCAGAAAATCAAAAGAGGAATTGCATTAGATAAATCTGCTTTCAGGGACCTCTCCAGAGTATTGAGAAACAATGATTTAGTCTAGAGACTAAAGTACAACAGATCTAGGCCATGGTCTTCACAATTATTTGTTCTGCATTACAGAGCTGGACAAGGACTAAGAATGACAGAAGAAGAATTGATGCCTTTGACTTGTGGTGCTAGAGAAGAGTCTTGAACATACCATGGACTGCCAAGATACAAATAGGTATGTCTTGGAGAGGGTGAAACCATATTTTACTTGGGGAGCTAGGATTTTGAAGCTCTGTCTCACATACTTTAGGCAGGTGGCCATGAGGGATCTATTCTTGGAGAAGAACATCATGCTTGGAAGGATGGAGGGACAGTGCAAGAGAGGAAGATCCTGGATATGATGGATTGGTACAATAAGTAGGGCAATAGGGGTAGGTGTGTCAGAATCAGTGAGACTTGTTTAGGACATGGCCGGCTTCAGAGCTGTTGTTTATAGGGTCACTATGAGTCTCAGAAAACTCAATGGTATATAACAACAACAAAAACAACAACAACAACAGTTCATAAAGGTAAGAAGCTCACAATAAATGTTAGTTCTTTCTTCCTTACATTTGTTGGGGGGAAAAACGAATATCCCAAATATAATCACATAGAAATCCTAGGTTAAACACTCTTGTTCTAAGGAAGATTTTTTTAAAAAAATTAATCTGTAATAAAATTGTCACATAGATTAAAAATATATTGTCAGCTTCAATTTGCTTGAGTAAGCTGGACATTTGTTAGAACATAGAGGCATCATCCATTTAATCATAAATAAATACATTCTGTGAATATTTTTGAGCATCTACAATATGACTGGCACTGTGTGATGCTCTAGAGACAAACAAATGAAAATAAAGGCAAATTCCTTGCCATTGTAAAGTCCACAACTTAGCTTGGAATATAATCAATAAATGAATATAGGATGATAAATGTTGAAGAAGGAAAAAAAATAAAAGTTTTAAGTATTCCTACAAAAAATAGACCCTGTGAAAACCTTCCTTCGAGTAGTCAGGTAGTGGGTTTTGTTACTAATGGAAGCAGTTACCTAAGGTATTGTAGGAGCACAGAATGTTGTGCTGATAATCCAAAGATGATGCCTCTTTGGCAGTTCAAATACTCTAGTACCTTCTTAGGAAAAATATGAACAATCCACTGCTATGCAATTTACAGCTTCCAAAAATCATTTGGAGGATGAGTTATGGGTCGTTTGTGACTTGATGGTAATGAGAAAGAAGTATGAAATCAAGACACAGAAATTGCATGATTTTTTAAGGTAACAAAACACATGCATTAGTGTTAAGAGAGTGACTTACTTGTTAAAGAGTGAAGGGATCCAAAGAACTTTTGCAGTGCTGTGCTGAAATAACCAAAAAGGTAAAAACAGAATTAGTTTGGTGTAGTGAAAATGGCTTTCCTAGTCATCGGACTTGGCTTTGCGACATGGCTGGGTGAGGCTATGGTAATAAGGTGAATAGAACATTTTTTTAATAAAAAATGCTAACAAAATGTGTAGATTACTAGTGAAATAATTGATTAGGTTTCTATCCTGCCAGGATTAAATTGAGCATGTTTAGAGTGACACAAATTATCAATATGTAGAAGAGTATGACATTAGGTTTGGAGAAGAACTCATCAAGACCATGTGTTATGCAGATGACACACCAGGCTTGCTGAAAGTCAGAAGGATTTGAGGCACTCGTTGAAGAGGATTCAGAAATGAAGCCTTCAATATGGACTACCTCTCAATATCAAGAAATCAAAAATCTTCACTGTTGGGCCAACAGACAATATCTGATAGAAAGAGAAAAGATAGAAATTGTCAATCATTTCATACTTGGGTACACAACCAACATCCTTGGCACAAGCAGTCAGAAATTCGAAAGACATAGTGCATTGTGAAAGTCTGCTATCAGGGACCTCTTCAAAGTGCTGAAGAGCAAAGATGTCAGTTTGAAGACTGTCGTGCACCTGATAGACATCACAATTTTTCCAAACTCTTGCTATACATCTGAGATTGGAGAATAACTAAAAATGACAGAAGAATATCTAAAATGGCTTTTGTAACTATTGACTGGCTTTGCCATGGGGCTTGGTTAGTTTTGCCATTAAATTGAGAAGATCCAGCAGCAGAATTTGAGATTTCCCCCCCACCACCACTAACAAAAAAAGAAGTAAGAAAATCCAGAGCATCCTACAGCCAGAAAGATTCTTGTGCCAGCCAGACTAAGGCCTACAGGAGGAGCAGCCATGATGGTCACAGTGGACAACCAGAAACCTGACATGAGATAAGAAAGATTTTGGTATTGCTATACCATTGAACCAAAGCCAAGAGCCCTTTGCCCAAGTTTACTGGAGAACTGTAAGGGGAGAGCCCTAATTGGTAGGACTAAGAGCTTTGTAACACTACTCTAAAGCCTCTAGACTCAAGGCTGAGGTGGCTGTGAACAAATTTTGAACGTTGTCCTGAGTGATTCTATCTTGCTGCCAAACTGAAATACTGCTCTTGATTTCCCTAATATTGTTCTGTATGGTCTGTGAGCAATCACATCAGATTTTTGACACAGTAAAGCAGTAAAATTGGTGCTGGAATGAGTAGAAAGAGGTGGGAGAATATGGGGGGCAGGGACATGGTTGACTTCACGGTAATTGGTTTTGTGTTGCTGACAAGAACAATTCTGCTTTGTGAAGTTGGTAGAGATTAGATATGACCACCCCACATGTCCCTTGCTCTTTTTACTCATATGATTATTCAAGTTTTATATTGCATTTACGAAGAATTAGTAAGAATGAGAACAGTGTAAGGTGATCCCTGGAGGAAAGATTGGGGTTAGAATTAGTCAAAATAGGTGTACAGACTGTAAGGGCATGTGTGATCTCATGGGAATTGGTTTTCTGTTGTGGCTACTGTGAATGGGTATTGTCCTGCCTTTGTGAAGTTACTGGAGGTTAGATGTGGCTCCATCTGTGCTTCCTGCACTGTTTTTACAGCTAAATAACTAAGGAAAAGAAAAAAAAAAAACCAAAAAGAAACAAACAACCCCCCCCCAAACACAACATTGTAAATATATTAAAATTAATGGGAAAAATGTAAATACAAAATGAAGGCACCGTAGAGATGTCTATTGGTCTTGCACAGGGAAGGAAAGATAAGATAAACAATGCTGACTACATTAGCCTATATTATTAGGGAATTCCGTTAAGGATGCTTAAAAGAGGAAACTAAAGGAAATACATGCCCTATCCTGTGGGCCTGTCAAAGGAAAAATGCAAATAACAACTGATTATCTGAAAATTTAAAGCTTAAATTATTGACTAGACAAATTATTCTAACAGAGAAAAGCTGAGGATTTTGCCGTTTAGAAGGTAGGAAGAAAGACATAGAGGAGAACCGAAAAGTTCAACGAGAAGTTAGTAGAATGAACAAAAGCCCGTTCTCAATTCGCTCAACGAAATAGGCCACTTTTAATGTTTTATAAAAATTTTTCATTCTATCTCCTGCCTCATTTCTGTTACCAAGTCCATATTTTCCGATGACTTATCCTTCTTCTTGTCCCCAACTTTTGCATTCCAGTCTCATTATTATTAATGTGTCTTGAATGCACGTTTGATCGATTTCTGACTGCAAAAGTTCGTAGAAATCTTTTACTTCCTCCTTTTTGGCTCTGGTTGTTAGTGCACATATTTGAATGATAGTGATATTACCAGGGCTTTCTTATATGCTTATGGATATTATCCTGCCACCCACAACATTTTATTTTAAAATGGATCGAGAAATATTTTTTAACAATTAATGATACAGAGTTTTCCCACCTTTTGTTTCCAATATAGTAGATCATGTATGTGATTGTCTGATTCAAAATGTTCTATGCCAATCCATTACATCTCATCAATGCCTACTATGTCTACATTTATGCATTGCATTTCTTTTTTAGCAATGTCCAATTTTCTTACATTCATTATCTGCCATTTGATGTTCTAATCACTAGTGTCCACTTGCAACCAGTTCTCCTCCCTTTTTGTTTCCTGAAAAAAGGGCTTTGCTTCCACTGTCATATCTGCTGTTGTTGTTGTTGTTTAATGCCGTCGAGTCGTAGACGACTCATAGTGACCCTAAGAACGAACAGCCTGAGCACTCTTCGTACATAGAGTTTCCAGAGGCAAGCCATTTTGGAAGTGGAGGCCGCTCCTGCTTCCAGTCATATGTGCTAGTATACTCTAAATTTGATCACTGTGCATAGGGTTTTTTTTTCCAAGGCCTGTTATTTTGGAAGTGAATAGCCAGTCCTTCCCCCTAGTCTGTCTTAATTTGGATGATCAGATTTAGAACAGTATCTGACACACAATCATTTTACTCAAAAGACCATATGAAAGACCCTTTCAGTTACACACCTACCAGATTAAGTGTTGATCCCATTTCCCGCTTTGGTGGATGAATTATGCTTTGGTCCTTCCCCTGGGCCCTACCAGCATTCCCCTTCATTCTTTCACCCTGTCTTGGCAACATTTCTCTCCTTCCTCCCCAAAACTAACCTCTAATATGATGGCTTAGGCATCCACCCACTTCTATGTCTTCATTTTCTCTCAGATCCACAGTAATGATAGCACTATCACCAGGTTTGAGGTGGGGGACAGCAAAGACGTAGAACAACCAAGTGACTGCTGATCTTCCAGGTGTGTATAGATCGTCTGGGCAAGGCACAGATCTGTTGTGCAAAGCAGGTGTGGATAGTCTACACAGGAATCAGATTGATTTCGTTTGTGGAAAGAATCATTGGAGAGGCTCAATATCCACTTTGAAAACTAGGCCAGGTGCTGATTGAGGGTAACCATCACTACTCAAATGCAAATTCATACTGAAGTTAAAGAAAATTAAATCATAGGAACCAAAATTTGACCTTGAGTTTATATTATCTAAATTTAAAAATGATCACAGGAACAGATTTGAAGGCTTAAATCCAAATGAAAGAAGACTAGATGAGTTGCTGTAGGATATCAAGAATATAATCAATGAGGAATACAAAAGATAACTGCAAAGACATAGGAGGAGGAAAAGACTGAAAAGGATGTCGAAAAAGATTCTGAATACTGCGCTAGAATGGAGAGTAGCCAAAAACCAAGGGAAGAAATGAGGAAGTTAAAACTGAACAAAGATTTCAAGAGGCAGCTCAAGAAGACAAAGAAAAGTATTATAATAAAATGTTCAAAGAGCTGGAGTAAAAAATTAAAAGGGATGAATTCATTCAGAATTTCTTAAGCTGAAGTAACTGAAGAACAAATTCAAGACTTGAGTGGCAATATTTAAGGATTTAAGGAAGTATATTTAAAGATCCAACAAGCATTAGAAGCACATGGAAAAAATATGTTATTTGTTGTTATATGCCATCGAGTGGCTTGTGACTCATAGTGACCCTATGTACAATAGCCCTGAATCCTGTTTTATCGTCTACCAGCTTCATTGCCTCATTGTCTCTCACACATTTACCCTCATTACCCCAGTTACTGAATCAATCCATCTCATTTAGGGTCTTCTTCTCTTGTGCTGTCCCTCCACCCTTCCAAGCATAATGCCCTTTTCCAGGGATTGGTCACTTTTTTTTTTCAATTAATTTTAATGAAAGTTTACAGAGACTTAGGGTTTACATTCATTCATTGCTGCACTTTTCTCCTTGCTCAACACCCCCAATTCACTCTTCTCTTTGAAAATTAAAAGAAAAATTTTTTCATTGTTATGTAATCCCTCTCCCCAAGTCCATTCCACTGTGCAGCCTTCGATCTGGACTCCTAACATATATCCTTTTTATACAGTTCTATCCCTCATCTGTTTCAATGCAGTATACATTATTTATTCCCTCTTTCTCAGTCTTCTCTCAATCTACTGTCAGTTCCATTTTACAACAGTGGCCCTGTGCAATATTTGTCCTTCTGTGACCAAGATATTTCACTCAGCATAATGTACTTTTTGTATAATATTTCATGAGTTCCCTGAGTTACTTGTTTTACAATGCAGTATAGTATTCCATTGTGCAAATATGCCAGAACTTCTCTATGCATTCCTTTATTGATGAGCACTTGGGTTGTTTCCAACTGTTTGTTGTTGTGAACAATGCCACAATAAACATGGGAGTGCATATATCTGCTTGGGTGGAGGTTATGGTTTCTTTAGGTTACATTCCCAGTAGTGGAATTGCTGGGTCAAATAGTATTTCTATTTGCAACTTTTTAAGAAAGAGCCATATTGTCTTCCATTGCACCATTTTACACTCCCACCAACAGTGAAAAGGGGTTCCAGTTTCTCCACAACCTCGCCAGCATTTGTTACTTGCTGTTCTATTAAATTTTGCTATTCTTACTGGTGTGAGATTATATCTCATAGTTGCTTTGATGTGCATCTCTCTTAGAACTAGGGATTTTGGACATTTCTTCATATGCTTATTGGCCATTTGAATATCTTCTTTGGTGAGGTGTATGTTCATATCCAGTGCCCATTTTTGACCTGGGTTGTTTATGAGACTTCACCTTTTGGCATGTTGCTAGGAGGAGGTATTATTTGGAGAGAGACATGATGCTTGGAAATGTTGAGGTTTCAAGTAAGCACTGGAAGATCCTCAACAAGGTGGACTGACACGATGACTGCCACAATTGGCTCTAATGTGTCAGGAAGTGTGAAGATGGCACAGAATAGGACAATGTTTAAATCTATTGTTCCTAGTGTCACTATGAGTCATATGAGACTTGATGGCACATAACAGCAACAATAACTACATAGGAGAAATATGAGCAATTTCTTCCTGTGTGATTTACTTCCTTTGAAAAGCTGAAAAAAAAAAAAGGAAAAGCTGCTAGAGGGTTACTATGCAGTGATTCAGATTGAGGGATTTATTTTATTTTACAGAGAGTCAACTGTCCATATGTCAAATATTTCTTTTTATAAAAGAAATAGATCATAAATATTCACTCTTTTTGATGTCATGTTAAGAAAATCATTCACAACTTGCACTATATAAAGGATACGTAGGACTTCAGGACAGGAGGAAAAATCACAGCAACCTGTGCTATTCAAATGGCACAGCCTTGATTTCAAAAACTGAAGACGACTTGGAGCCTTCACTGAGGAAGATCAAAGACTGTAGCCTTCAATATAGGTTATATCTCAATATCAAGAAAATGGAAATCCTTATCACGAAACTGATAGAAAATGCTATAAAATAGGTATATGGTGTAGTCAACGAGCAATGATTTTTGTAAATTATTACCTAACTTGGAAGCTGGAGTAGCATCCACTTCCTAAACAACATGCCTCTGGAAACTATGAACTTTGAGAAACATAATACAGCAATCAACAATAACAAAAATACCTGACTTAGGAGGGAGTGGAGAGCTTTATGTTAAGTGAACTAACTCAGTCGCACAAGGACAAATATTGTACAAAACAATTTTTGAAGAATGAGTATATAAGGATCCAATGGTGGAGAGGAGGCAGGAATCACAGGATGAGGACGTGCAGAGCAAGGATCCATGGAGTTGTACCATTTGATGGGTTGGAGGGTGAGGGGAAATTGGAAAAATCTGTTCTGGAAAAAAGGTATTAGAATTTTGTAAATAAAGTAGTATAATTTTTTTAAAAAGAAAACAAAAAACACTTGATGTCAACAATGCAATCTTATTTGTTTGATGTTTTGGGTTTTTGTAGGACATTCTCCATTTATTTTCATATTTGTAGTAAAATACTCTTTAAATAAAATTTTTATTTTATATTGGGTTACTAATAAACTTCATATACATTAATTTTCACACCAGATATTTCTCATTTTCTTTACCCACCTCTCCCTCCACCTATAAAATTGTGCAACACTATGATTAATGCTCCTGTGAGCCCACCCTCTCCCACTTAGATCCTCATACATATTTTACTAATTATCTTTCTACTTCTGTATAATGGTCTAATACAGTACATGTACTTATGCTGTTGAATTAATTTACTTAGTATAATGTTCTCCAGTCTCTCCCAAGTTAGGTTGTTGTTGTTATGTGCCATTGAGTCGTTTGCAACTCATAGTGACCCTATGTACAACTGCCCTAAACCCTGCTCTATCCTGTGCCAATCGGATTGCCTCTGACACACCCATCCCGATTACTCCAGTCACTGAATCAATCCACCTCTTAGAGTGTCTCCCCCTCCTGCACTGTCCCTCCACCCTCCCAACCATGATGCCCCTCTCCAAGGACTGGTCCCTCCTTACAACATGTCCAAAGTATGTCAGACGAAGCCCCAGAATCCTTGCCTCCAAGGAGCAGCCCAGTTTAATTCTCTCCAGAATGAATCTGTTTGTTTTCTTGGCAGTCCATGGTACATTCAATACTCTTCTCCAGTTCCACAGCTCAAAGGCATCAATTCTCCTTCTATCCTCCCTAGTCATTGTCCAACTTTGCAAGTGATTGCAAAGACCATGGCCTGTATCAGGTGCACCTTAGTCTCCAGAGAGACATTGTTGCTCTTTAGTACTTTAGAGAGGTCCCTAACTGCAGACTTTCCCATCGCAATACGGTTTTTTATTTCCTAGCTGCTGGTGCCAAGAGTCTTGCCCATGGAGACGAGCAAACTGATGCTGTAAACAATCTCAATCTCTTCATCATCCATCCTAATGGTACCAATTGGTACAAAAATTGGTCAGTCCTGAGGGCCATAGGCCCTCAGGCCAAGAAGAAAAATACAATCTATACAGGACTTCTACAGGACACATTATCTTCCCTTTGGAGACAGTACAACTAAAGAGACACTGGACACAGCATAAAAAACTTGTCAGCAGTTGACATGTTCGGAATCACAGAAGCCAAGAAAGCTTCAGATACAAGCTGTCAGATCATGGGTCGGACAATGGAAGATAAATTCTGAAGGGATTTTGTAGAAGTGAAGAGGTGTCCTGGTGGAGGGTGGAGCTGGGAAATAAGTGGGTCAAGACACTGAGCTAAGGACAGGGACAACACTGTAACTAATGGTTAACTCCACAATGAGGGATTTATCTTTTACTGCTCAGCGAATTTCTTGTCTGTCAGATGCTCCTCTAAATCTAAACATTCAGATTAAGACAGACTAGGAAGAAGGATTGGCCATCCACTTCTGAAATAGCAGGCCTCTGAAAACCCTAGGTAGGGAGTAATTTTAAAAATCATTGCTCCTGTACGCTGTGTAGTACTACATCGTGTGACTGTACCATGGCTTCTTAATCCATTGGATTATGTTTGGACATTTGGGGTGTTTTTATATTCTTGTGATGGTGAATAATACTGCTATGAATATTGGTGTATAAATCTCCATTTGTGCCTCAGTTCTTATTTTCTCAGGATATATTCCAAATGGAGTAGCTGAGTCATATGGGATTTCTATGTTTCACTTTTTAAGAAAAAAATAAACTGCCTTCCAAAATGGTTGTACTATTTTACAATCTCACCTACAGTGTATAAGAGTTCCCATCTCTCCACATCCTTTCCAACATTTATTACTTGTTGTTCTGTTAAACTTTGCCATTGCAACTGAGGTGACGTGGTATCTCATTGTGGTTTTGCTTTGCATTTCTTTTTATTGTCAATGAGTTTGTGTATTTCTTCATGTCTGTTTTCTATCTGAATATCCTCCTTTATGAAAATTCTTCTGTATTTTTTAACCATTTTGATAATTGTGTAATCAGTCTTTTTCTTGTTGAGGCAATTCTGCAAACTTTTGATATGAGACCCTTGTCTGAAAGAGTATTGCTAAATGATTTTTCTCAGTCAGTAGATTTTCTTTTTACTCTGCTGGAAAACGTTTTTAATGACCATAGGGATTTAATTTTTAGAAGGTCACATTCATCAGTTTTTATCCTCTTCATTTTGTGCATTTGTGTTTGTATTTGACAGTCTCCTTATACCATTAGACAATGCCATCTAAGGTTTATCCCAGTTTGTCCTTTATGAACTGTATGGTTTTGGACTTTACTCCCAGGTCTTTGATCCACCTTCAGTTGATTTTTATGTATAGCGTGAGATGTGGATCCTGTTTCAGCTTTCTGCAGGAAGCAATACAGTTTTGCCAACACCATTTGTTGAAGAGGTTAACATTTTCTGATTTGACAGGTTTTATTTCCTTGTTGAATGTCACTTGGATCCGCAATCAATATACTTGGTAGTAGCCGTCAATAAATCAAAAGCTGGGTTGCATTGGACAAATCTTCTTTCCAAGACCTCTTTAAAGTGATAAAGAGCAAGAATATTAGTTGAAAATATACACCTGATCCAAACTACAGTTTTAATGGTTTCTTCCTTTGTAACTGAAAGCTATACAATAAATAAAAAGAAGACTGGTGTAGAATCAATGCCTTTGAATTTTGATTTTTGGGAAGGTCTGAATATCTCACAAACGGCCAAAAGAAAAGACAAATGTGTCTTGAAAGAGCAAGTAGGGTGTTCTTTATCAGGGAGGAAAGTGAAAATTTATCTCAAAAAATATATTACATATGATGTCAGGAGGGATGGGTAAAGTACAGGACAAGTCAAAGAGAAGAGGCCCCTCAACCAGATAGGTTGGCACAATGACTGCAAAAATAAGGTGAGACATGGAAGAATCTCTAGAATGGCACAGAATAGTGCTATGTTTTCTTGATCTATTTTTCAAACAGCTTCTGTTGAAATGAAGGCACTTAATTAAAGATCAAGAAATTAAAAATATTCAGATAAAATTACGGCTTATTTCATTGAGAGAAAAAAAAAGAATTTAACAGTTTAGTCCATTGAAAAACTTCTTCTTTCAATAAGCTAGAGGATTAGGATACTATGTTTCAGTGATTATGCAAAGGCATTTGACTGCGTGGATCATAACAAACTGTGGCTGACTCTGAGAAGAATGGCAATCCCAGAACATTTAATCGTACTAATGCGAAACCTGTACTTAGACCAAGAAGCAGTTGTCAGAACAGAGCAGGGCAACACTGCATGGTTCAAAATCAGGAAGGGTGTACGCCAGGGATGTGTCCTGTCTCCATACCTTTTCAACCTATATGCAGAGCAGATTATCCAGGAGGCTGGGCTCTATGAGGAGACACGTGGTTTTAGGATTCGTGGACGATCTATCAACAATCTGCGTTATGCAGATGACACAACCTTGGTCGCTGAAACTGAGGAGGACCTCATACACTTATTGCAGAGGGTCAAGGACTGCAGCCTTCAGTATGGACTGAGGCTCAATGTCAAGAAGACAAAGATTCTTACCACTGGACCAATCGGTAGTATCAGGGTGGCTGGCAAAGAGATTGAGAGTGTTCACAGCTTCAGTATGCTCGGCTCCAAGGTCAACACTCTTGGCACCAGTATCCAGGACATAAAAAAACATATTGCAATGGGAATCTGCGGTTAGGAACCTCTCTAAAGTACTCAAGAGCAACGGTGTCTCTCTGAAGAGTAAGGTGCGCCTGATACAGGTCATGGTTTTTGCAATCACTTGTTATGCATCAGAGAGTTGGACAATGACTAGGGAGGATAGGAGGAGAATTGACACCTTTAAGCTGTGGTGCTGGAGAAGAGTGTTTTGGGGCATGTAGCTAGGAGGGACCGGTCCTTGGAGAGGGACATCATGCTTGGTAGGGTGGAGGGACAGCGAAGGAGGGGAAGACCCTCTATGAGGTGGATTGATTCAGTGACTGGGGTAATCGGGATGGGTGTGTCAGAGGCTATGCGATTGGCACAGGATAGAGCACGGTTTAGGGCTGTTGTACATAGGGTATAGGGTCGCTAAGAGTTGCAAACAACTCGATGGCACATAACAACAACAACAACAACAACAACAATGTTGTTATTATGTTGCTTTTGAGTCAACTATTACTGATAGTAGTCCTATGAACAATGGCTTTGAAACTGGCCCTATCCTGAACTGACAAATTTCATTGGGGAAGTTAGCTGTGAGGGACCTCTCAAGAGTACTGAAGAGCAATGATACCAGGCTGGAGACTAAGGTACACCTGATTCAGGCTATCATCTTTGCAATTATCTGCTATGCATAGGAGAGTTGGACAGTGAATAGGGGTGATAGAAAGAGAATTGGTGCCTTTGAGCTGTGATGCTGGACAAGAGTTTTGAATACACCATGGACTGCTAGAAAAACAAACAGGTTTATCCTGGAGTGGATGAAGACAGAATGCTGTTGCAGACCCAGGGTGCCAAAGAATGGCACAAATTTATAATTATTAATAATGATACAGACTGCCTGGAATGAGCTAGAGCAGAGAGTATAAAACAGGGGCCAGCAGTCCTAGACTGAAGACCCCAAGTCATGCTTCTCTGTGTCTTTATTGAAAATTTTCAGGAAGTAAATCACAAAGAGAATTCAATGCAAATGAATCCAAGCTCTTTCTATTGAAAAACTTCTGCTTGACTCAGGAAGGAGGGGTTCGCAAATGCAAGAATTTGGTTTACCCTTAACTTTTAACCTTGATGCCTCAAGGTGAACTCTAGCTCAGGAAGTAGGGGGTCCCTTGCTGTCTCCTGCCTACAGGGAACAAACAGCTCATTTTCTGTGATCTGCCACAAGAGAAATCCTAACTTATAAATCTGTAATTCCTTCAATTCCTGAACCTGGGTTTTCATATAATATTTGGTATAAAGTTTGGCTTCCCATAGAATGCTCCTTGGAGACAAGGATTCTGAAGCTTCGTCTGACACACTTAGGGCATGTTGCTAGGAGGGACTGGTCCTTGGAGAGGGACATCATGTTTGCAAAAGTGGAGGGACAGCACAGGAGAGGAAGACCCTCGATGAGATGGATCGATTCTGTGACTGGAAAAGTGGGAATGAGTGTGTTTGAGATGGCGAGGTTGGTACAGGATAGGACGGCATTTAGGGCTCTTGTACATAGGGTTTCTATGAGTCGCAAGTGACTCGATGGCACATAACAACAACAACAACAAAGACATATGAAACACTACAGTCACTGAATGATGTTGAAGATTTATAGTTCAAAATGTCTTTCTTAGCCACTGATGATTAACTATTTATTATGCCTTGAATTTTTTTTATATTAAGGAAATAGGATTTGGATTAGTTATATGACCCACCAAACAAGAGACTTAAATACGTTTTTGAAAGCTCAATGCTAGCTTTCTTTCTGTCCACTTACTCTCTTGCTGCACCACTGAGTGTCTACAGTGCTCACGAGTCTCTGCAACACTAGCTTGGCTTACCTAGAGGAATATAAATTCTTCCCCTAAGGAGTTTGAGTCTCTGTGAGACATTCTAGAGAAACCCCAAATGCAAGGGACTTTGAGGAGTGGAAAAACTGAACAAAGGAAAAATGGTTGATGTTGGAAATCTTGGAGTTATACAGTAGAACAAATGTTTGGGACGCAACTGACAGGTGGGGTGTAAAATGTTTTCCTTTGCTGAACTGCATTCTTACTCTCAGCCCAGGATCATTGAGCAAGACCTGACAGAATCAAAGGGTTGGGCTTGTACCTGAGGAAGATAACATAGGCAGATGTAAAATGCTTTCTTCCATTGTCAACACTTGATTGCCCTAAGCCTAGGAGTGTTGTGCAAGGCCTGGAAGAAGTTAAGGAATTAGGGCTTGTACCTGACAAAGATGGTGCAGGCAGGCTGTAAAGGTTTTACTCCTAAAACTACTGCTTTTAGTAGGGTTTCCAAAATAATAAAGACTAAGAAACAGGACTGGCTATCTACTTCTTAAACAGCATACTCTAAAAATCTTGTGAACATAGAGGAACAGAGATAGATATAGTATTAGATGTAGAAGCTCGATTGGAAGTCAATAAAGAAAGAAGAGAAACAAGTGTGAGCATCCTTTAATATTTGGAAAGTACAGTGTATGTAAGTTGGAAAACGAGAAGTTTTGAAAAACTAAAATGGAACACATGAATATTGATATTCTCTATATTAGTGAGATGAGGTGTACTGACTTTGGCCACATTAAATCAGACAACCACATAGAACACTATGCCTGGAATGAAAAACAGAGAAATAATGACATTGGGCTCATAGTTAAAAAGATAATTTCAAATTCTATTCTGAAGCATCATGTTGTGAATGATAGAATATTATCCATATGCATACAAGGAAGATTTATTAATATGATTTTTATTAAAATATACTACTCAAAAACTAAAGCCAAGGAGGAGAAAATTGAAGATTTTTATCAAATTTTGCAGTCTGGATTTGATCAAATGTATAATCAATATACATTAATGATAACTGGTGACTGGAATGCATAAATAGGAAAGAATGAAAAAGGAAGGGTAATCTAAATGTATGGACTTCGTGGCAGAAATGAGGCTATAAATCAAATTATTTAATTTTGTATATTCAATGATATATTCATCACAAATACCTGTTTAAGAAAGTAAAATTGGTAATTTTATACTGGGGCCTCACCAGATGGACTGTATTGGAATCAGATTGACTACATCTTGGGAAAATATCATCAGAAAAGCTCAATATCAGCAGTTAAAAGTAGGACAGGTGCTGACTGTGGAAGAGATTAATTATTCACATGCAAGTTCAAACTGAAGCTGAAGAAAATAAAAACAAGTCCATAAGATACGAAATAAGATCTTAAGTCTGCCCCACCTGAATTTAAAATTAATCTTAAGAATAGGTTTGAAGAATTGAGCATCAGTGATCAAAGACCACATGAGTTGTGGGATGGTATCAAGGATATCATTCATGAAGAGAGCAAAAGGTCACCAGAAAGACAGCGGAAAAAGAGAAAACAAATTAGAGTAGATGTCAGAAGAGATCTTGAAAATTGCACTAGCACATCAGGAAGCCAAAACAAAGGCGAGAGATGTTAGGTGTTAAAGAAAAAAGCTGAGCAGAAGATGAAAAAAAGAAGCTGAAGAAGACAAAACAAATTATTATAATGAAACATTTAGAGACCTAGAACTGGAGAATAAAAAGAAAATAACCCACCACTTTTCAAACTGAAAAATGAATTCATGCCTCACATTTCAATACTTAGAATACTATGGGCAAAATCTTGAATGATCCAGTAAACATCAAAATAAGGTGGTTCATTATACTGAGTGAACTGACGCAGTTTCATAAGGACAAATATTGCGTAAGACCACTACTGTAAAAATAAAAGGATAACTAACAAAACATTTATGGGAAGCCAAAGGGGAAAGGGTGAGAACGAAAGGGTAAAGATGGGGAGAGGCCAAATTACAAATTAACTGCATAATTTCATGAGTGGAGGTAGAGGATAAATAGAAAAAATCTGATAGGGACTTGAAAAGACATCATTGTGAGTATAGTCCAATGGTGATTAATTTTATAAAACAAAATATATGAGAAAGATTGTATGAAACAGTATGAATGAAGAATAGAGAGAAACACAATATATATTAAATTTGTAAACAAACCAATCAATACACAATAAAAATCAAACAAAGAAAAATAAGATGGAGGTAATACACAAAATCATTGTACCAAAAACTGGCCAAAATGGAAATATTTTAGGAAGTAACATATGAACAAGAACCAATGTTTATGAAAGAAGAAATTAAAGACTCACTGAAGATATTGGGGGGAAAAAGTCCCAGGAATGTATGGGATACCAATTAATCTTTTTTTGCTCCCCATTCTATGATAAAAAATTTGAAGGCTAGCTTGCCTGGCCAACAAATTGAAAGAGTTCTATATTTGTTTCCAACAAATTGAAAGAGTTCTATATTTGTTTCCATTCTCAAGAAAGGTATTTAAACAGCATGTGAAAATTATAAAACCATATCATTTATATCATATGCAATTAAAATACAGGCAAGGTTATTAAAAATGGCTAAAACAGTACACATAGAATTGCCAAATGTTGAAGCTGGATTTAAAAGATGTCATGGCATCTTGGATATCACTGCTGGTGTCAGATGGATCCTGGCTGAAAGTACAGAAGACAGAGAATGTCTATTTGTGCTTTATTGACTATGCAAAGGCATTTGACTCGGTATCTCATAACAAAATCTGGTTAACCTTGAGAAGAATGGGAATCCCAGAACACTTAATCACACTAATGTGAAATCTATACCTAGACAAAGAGGCTATTGTGTGAACAGAACAAGGGAACACTACATGTTTTAAAATTAGAAAAGATGTATCTCAGTTCTGTATCCTCTCTCCATACCTATTCTGTCTGTATCCTAAACAAATTATTCAAGAAAATAGACTCTATGAAGATAAATGTACTATCAGGATTGGAAAAAAAATCTCATCAATAAGCTTCAGTGTGCAGATGACACAACCTTGCTTGTTCAAAGTGAGAAGGACTTGAAACACTTGCTGCAGAAGGTTAAGCATTGTAACCTTTAATATGGATAGCATCTCAGTGTCAAGAAAACAAAAATTCTTACCACTGGTTACTTAAACAACGTAATGATAGATGGAAAAAAGTATGAAACTGTCTATGACTTCCTCTTGCTTGGATTCAAAATCAATGTGCTTGGTACCAGCAGTAAAGATATCAGGAGATATATTGCATTGGGAAAGTCTCCGACACACCTACCACTGAGTCAATCCATCTCATTGAGGGTCTTTCCCTCCTGCACTGTCCCTCCACCCTTGCAAGTATAATGGCTCTCTACAAAGACTGGTCCCTCCTTGCAACATGCCCAAAGTATGTCAGACAAAGCTTCTGAATCCTTGCCTCCAAGGAGCAGCCTGGTTTCACACTCTTCAGGATGAACCTTTTTGTTCTCTTAGCAGTCCATGGTATACTCAATACTCTTCTCCAACATCACAGCTCAAAGACATCAATTATCTTTCTATCATCCCTATTCACTGTCCACATGTCTGATGCATAGCACATAACTGCAAAGATGATAGGCTGGATCAGGCTATCAGACATCAATTCTTCTTCTATCACCCGAAATCATTGTTCAATTCTCTAATGCATAGCAGGTAATACTGAAGACTATGGCCTGGATAAGGCACATCTTAGTCTCCAGGCTGACATTGTTGCTCTTCATTACTCTCTCCCTGTCCTTGACAGCAGACTTTCCAATGCAATCTGTCTTTTTATTTTCTGGTTGCTAGTACCAAGATTGTTAGTTGTGAAGCCAAACAAACTAAAGTTGTTAGCAATCTCAATCTCAATCTCTTCATCACCTATCATGATGCTGCTAATTGTCACAGTGGTGAGATCCTTTGTTTTCTTCATGTTGAGCTTCAATTCATATTTATGGCTGCAGTCCTTGACTTTCTTCAGCAAGTGTGTAAGGCCCTCCTCAGTTTCAGCAAACAAGGTTGAGTCATTTGCATAACACAGGTTGTTGATGAGTCTTCCTCCAATCCTGATGCCACCCTCCTCTTCATAGAGTCCAGCCTCCCACATGAGCTGTTCCACATATAGTTTGAAGAGGTATGGAGACAGGACACATTCCCAGGATACACCCTTCCCAATTTTAAACCATGCAGTGATTCTTTGCTCTCTTCTGACAACTCCCTCTTGGTCCAAGTATAGGTTTCACATAAGCACAATCAAGAGTTCTGGGATTTGCATTCTTCTCAGAGTCAGCCACAGGTTGTTGTGATCCACACAGTCAAATGCTTTTGCACCATCACTAACCAGAATACCATAATCTAACTTTATTAAGAGCCTTACTCAATAATCCTTTTTCTTCTTGGACTAGGAAAGAGATAGGACCATGTTTGACCTACTTTTAAGATCAAGAATTGTCAATATCTCTTTATAAAATTTCTTGTGATAGTTCTTCATCTAAAAAGAAGCGAGAAAAGGGAGGGGGAAAGCACAAACTCCTAACTGCCCTTAGTATAAGAGTTTTCAACTCTCTACTAGTTCACACATTATTGATCACATCAAAGTACAATCATTACCAGTCTATCAGTTCTTAGTTTAGTGTAGCTTGTGTGTGTCTGTAATGTAGACAATTAAGTCTCAAGTACTTCTTTTTTATCATTGTTTCAGTGAATATTGTGTAATTTTGTTCATTACACTCCTTTATGAATCTCTTTTAGATATGTTTTCCCCCTAATTGTCATATTTTCACCACAAAACTTTCATACCAAAGTTATGCTGTACATATGCTTATGCACGGCAACTCTTTGGAGGGCCAAACATCATTACAATTTCTAAAAGGCTTTGGTCTCTAAAGCCAATTTTCACCCTAAGATAGTATAATTTCCACTTAGTAGTTCACTATAGGACTATTAGGGAAATAAATCCATCTCTGTCAATTAATTTATATGTGCATTGTGTAAACCTCATTACTTTCATCAATTTAAAATGTCATCTTCATTCTCCAGGGACATAAAAGAAAAGCGGGAAGGCACAGGTTGTGGAGGAGGTGACACAGACTGGGGAGGAGACAATATCGTACTTTTAGTCCCCGAAAATTTTATTTAAATGAGCCTATATATATTTAACAATGGCTATAATACAAGCAGTTAAGGAGTCTGAGACATATTGAGAGGAATAATTATTCCCCTGAAAAACAGCTTTGTGCATTCGTTATTACCCCCATTCACATCTGCTTCATTATTTTTTCATTATGCAATATATATCTTTTAATATGATGTAGGGGGTCAAAAAAAGAGCAGATAATTTCTTACTTACTCTGAAAGTCCCACATGATGTCAATAATTTTCCTTTGAGCTCTTAATGAGTGGCTTTAAATTTCAATAAGAAATGTTTTCCCATTTGGGAGCCCAAGAAGGGTTTGTAGCAATTTATTCCTGAACAATATTTCATGGTATCATTATGAACAATTTTTCACTGTTATTTCAGTCAAATACTTAAATAATAAAGTATATCTACAAATAATTTTCTTGATCCTTATAGTGCTAACTAATTAATGACAGTCTATGTTTTTTTTATTTTGCCACTGCAATTTCATGCTGTTGTTGCC
>NW_006399869.1:6737355-6746285 GCF_000299155.1 Elephantulus edwardii | reverse complement strand
ATATTTACTTCTTGTTAAAACAAACACACAAAATCTATTTCTAAAATACTGAAATTATTCAGTCAAAGTCAATATTTTTACTGTTTATACTTTTAGATGAAACATCAATAGTGAGTTGAACTTTGCATGAATAAAGTAAGATATAATAACTATGATTTGGCATTAGCTGGGTTCTTATCTCTTTTTTATAATAATAAACAGCTTCTCTAATAAAATCCAAACCCTAAAACTTTGACAGTTTACTTAGCTATAAAATGAAAATAAATGAAGATTTAAACAAGGAAATATCAAATGTACAGTTTGTGAGTATAAGTTCTGGAACCAAGGTGTTGAGTTAAAATCTAAAGACTCAACTCTAATGTCTGAGACATCATAGGCTAATAGTAATTATTTACTTACCTATTGGCTTTCACAAAATTGTATCTGACTTATGGTTATCTCATGTGATACAGAATAGAAGTGACAAATAATTAGTTACTTATGTTTATTTTGTTGATCCATTTTATTATTTATAAAGAAGAGATAATAATAGCATCAGGAGAGGAAGAAGCAAGACACCAGGGAGACTATGTAATCTCATTCATATGATGTTCTGCAACAAAGACAAAAAAAATAATTACGGTGGTAGAAATGAGTACCTCTGGTGATAAAGGTTTACTGAGGAATATAGTAAGAAAGTTTGCAGATTTATTATGTCGTGGGCTCTATGAAGGAATACATTTTTCAAAAGTGACTCAAATTGTACTGGGGTAGTATAATTTGATAGGTGGGGGTAATGAGGGAAATTGGAAGAATCTGGTCTGGGAAACAATGTATTCAAATTTTGTAAATAAACTAGTGTAATCTAAAAAAAGTGATTCCATTTTATTATTTATCAGTTTAATTATGGAAGTCGAGGAGTCTAGAAATAAAGACTTGTGTGGCAATACCAAAGACCATCAGTTCAAATTCACCAACTGCTCCATGGGAGAAGAATGGGAAATCTCCTTTAAGATTAAATGCCCCTGAAAACCCTGGAAGGTCGGCTGTGGGTATACATAATAACAACAACATATGTAAGTTATATTTTAAAAGTTTTAAATTATAATGTTCATTCTTTAATACATGTTATTATCTTAAAAAATACCACAAGTGAATGGTGTTAAAGAATATGAATTTATGATCCTATAGTTTTGGAGATTTGGAGGCTAAAAGTACAAATCTGTGCATTTGGTGTAGAAACGGATCCTTCCTTATGAATAAATAGTCCCAGAAATTCCACTCTGATTTCTATCAGCCCCTCTGTCTGAATTCTGTACCTTCTGATATCTTTATAGGACTTCTTCAAAGGTATTAGATTTAGGATCAATTCTAATTAGATATGACCTCATTAATTTAACAATAACAACAAACTATGAACTCCTGTATTAAATAAAGTCATATCCATAGTTACCAGGGTTTAGAATTTCAGCATAAAATTTGGAGAGGCATAAATATACCTGGTGTGTAGTTTCTAAGGTCAGCTGTGAGTTGCTTCTGACTTGATAGCAAGTTGTGCTGCAACCCAGAGGCTGTTCCTAGCCTGGCAGTTTGAATCCATTACAAATTTGACAGGAGAAAGATGGGTAATCTCCTTCTTATGAATTTCTAGCCTCCAAAACCCTACTGGAGTCAGCTATGAATCAGTTCTGACTCCACAGCAAAGATATAAAGCAAAAGGTTTCATAAAAATCAACTAATTGATTCCTCCCTGGAGGTTAGAGCTTGGGTTTTGCCTCACCTTGCCTATTATAGAATTTTTATCTAGGTTTATGGCCTCTCATTTCTTCCCCTGTAAATACTTTCGTGAATCTTCATGCACAGATAGTTTTAGGTTGAAGAGGAAATAACCCCTTTAAAGAGCTGAAAGTGGAATTAATGTTGATCTTTATTTGCTTGTTTTTTCATTGGTAAGAAGAGAGTTTAAAATCTAAAACCTGCCTTAAATCTGAAGATTAGCTAGGATGGTTCTTTTTTTTTTTTAATTTTATACTGGTCTATTTACAAAGTTGGAATACATTATTTTTCACACTGATCATTCCCATTTCCTTCTCACACACCTCCCAATCAAATTGTAGGGCCTTGTGATTACTCCTCCCCTCCTGCTCCCAGTTCACTCTGTGAATTGCTTGTTGTGCCCACAACGTCATATTGTCCTCTCTTTTCAGACTGTTCTTCCCTTCCCTGTACTAGTGGTTCTCTAATGAGGTCTCAGATTTCATGTTGTCATCCTCTGAAGAGCCTCTCCTTGTACGGTTGTGCAAAGCGCCAAATCACTTAGCTGATGTGAAGGGAAGGACAATCTATATATTTTTGGTTGGTTTGTTTGTTTGGTTTTTA
Organism: Elephantulus edwardii; assembly: GCF_000299155.1. Classification (NCBI taxonomy): domain Eukaryota; kingdom Metazoa; phylum Chordata; class Mammalia; order Macroscelidea; family Macroscelididae; genus Elephantulus; species Elephantulus edwardii. The sequence goes on along the minus strand of NW_006399869.1, from coordinate 6,743,927 downwards.
GTTTTAATGAAAGTAGACAGAGACTTAGGGTTTCCAGTCATTCATTGTTGTATTTTTCTCCCCTGCCCTCCATTCACTCTTCTTTAAAAGAAAAAGAAAACTCTTTCATTGTTATGCAATCCCTCCCCCCAAGTTGCTTCCACTATGCAGTCTTCACTGTGGACTTCTGTAATGACAAGAATAGCCATTCATATGGCCCTTTTAAACATTGCTATCTACACATCATTCCTCCCCTCGTTTTCTGTTTTCCCTCAACCCTGATGTCAGTCCCATTTTACATCAGTGTCCCTATGCAATATTTGTCCTTTTGTCACTGAGATATTTCACTCAGCCTAATGTCCTCCAGGGTCATCTATTTTGCATAATATTTCATGAGTTCCTTGTTTTACAATGCTGCATAGTATTCCATTGTGTGAATACACCAGAGCTTCTCTATCCATTCATTTGTTAATGGGTACTTGGGTTGTTTCCAGCTCTTTACTATTGTGAACAAAGCTGCAATAAACATGTGTGTGCATATATCTCCTTGGGTGGCAGTTATGGTTTCTTTAGGATAAATTCCCAGTAGTAGAATTGCTGGGTCAAATGGCATTTCTATTTGCAACTTTTTGAGGGAGTGCCATACAGCCTTCCCTAGTGGTTGCCCCATTTTACACTCCCACCAACAATGAATAAAGAGTCCAGTTTCTCCACAACCTTCCCAGGATTTGATGTTTGCTGTTTTGTTAAGTTTTGCTATTCTTACTGGGGTGAGATGATATTTTATAGTTGTTTTGATTTGCATCTCTCTTAGAACTAGAGATTTTGAACATTTCTTCATGTGCTTGTTGGCCATCTGAATGTCATCTTTGGTGATGTGTCTCTTCATATCTTGTGCCCAATTTTCAATTTGGTAATTTACTTTTATCTTTTAGTGGAGCTCAAGTATTTTATAAATTCTAGACATAAGTCCCTTGTCAGACATGTCATTTCCAAATATTTTTTCCAGTCTGTGGCTTCCCTTTTTACCCTGTTGGAGACGTTTTTGATGTGCTCAGGGATTTAATTCTTAGAAGGTCCCACTCATCTATTTTATCCTCACCTGGTTGTAGTTTTTCCAGGATTTTTAGAAGACTGTTGTTGTTGTGGATTAGGACTTCCAGAGTTCTTCCAAGCTTTTCTTTAATGAAGTTTATAGTCCTTGGTTTTAGTTCTAGGTCCATTATCCACTTTGAATTGGTTTTTGTTTCTGGAGTGAGGTGTGGATCTTGCTTGAGTTTTCTGCAGGTAGTTTTCCAGTTTTGCCAGCACCTTTGTTAAAAAAACTGTCATTTTCACACTTAACTGATTTCATCTCCTTGTAAAAAATCAGTTGTCCATAGGTAGATGGGCTGATTTCTGGGTTCTCAATTCTATTCCATTAATCTATGTGTCTGTCATTGTACCAGTACCATGCTGTCTTGACCACCCCTGCAGGGTAGGAAGATTCACTATTGAGTGATTCTGCTTATGTTTACATCTATAGATCAAGTATACAATATTTTGGCCCAAAGGCTGTATTCTTTTGTTTTCTTCTATTCTTCTATTTTGTTCAAATTGTGTTCTTGCAGAATATGCATTGCAATTCTAAGCCCTAACTCAAGTCTTAATTACAATCCACATACACAATTTGGATATAGGCTTTTCTCTATTATACTATTAAGACCATATCAGTGTAGGATGCATTATAATGAAATTCTGGTGACCTGGAGGATAGGGGGTTTCACTGAAAAGCTAAAAGCAGGCAGTTCAAATGTACAAGCTACTCCTCAAAAGGAAGATGATCTGTCTCTTCCCATGTTATTTACAGTCTCTGAAAACAACCCACTGGAGGGTCAGCTGTGAGTTACTTCTGACTTGATGGTAATAATTGAGAGTATTTGATATAAAGAGTAACAAGGACGAAGAAGCATGATTTTGGGAAAGATAGATGTTGCATTAAGACATAGAGTAAGACATACTAGGGCTGAAAAAGCATAGGCAAAGATTTCACCTTAGAGTGGACAAAAAGAGAATCCTATAGTTGGTGCCTATAATTTGTATTTCTCTTAGAAAATGAATTTCTGATGCTTACATTTTATGCTCTGTCATTTTATAAAGTTCATTAAATGTCTGCTTCAGTTTCTTTGTTAAGAAGTTGTTGTTCTTGATTGCCTTATAGTTGAGCATGACTCATAGCGACCCTATGAAGAAAAGGCTTGAAGCCCCTTTACAACTTTTGAAATTTATTAAAGTTCATAGAGTTTCTGGAAGCATGTTATTTAGAAATTGGATGTCACTCCTGCATATATTGAAAATTATGTTTAGCATTAAGTGATTAATTAATGCAAAACCTAAATTCCATAATACAATGATAAACTAAAATTGGTGTTTATTTTTACTTCTTCTTCATTTTCAATATTAATTTTCCTTGAGTAGTCTATGAGTTATAAACAAAGTTATGCTTTTTTGAACCTATATTTAAAAATCTACTGTACTCTTGTTCAGCTTTCATTTCCTAGTTTATGTCAAGCAGTAATTGTTATGTCTGCACGACTGCACCTACAGCTCATGTTCTTCTATGAGCCAGATCATGCATTACAGTGTTCTAAATGATCCACAGAGGTTTATTGCCCACAATCTTTTGGGAAGATAACAGGGTTTTCTGTCATAGAGCCATTATATGGATTCAAAGAGTAAATCATTTGGATAGCAAAATCACTGTTGTTGCTATGTGCCGTCAAGTCGCTTGCGACTCATAACGATCCTATGTACAAGAAACCTAAATCCTGTTCTATCCTGTGGCAATCACACTGCCTCTGACACACCCATCCTGATTACCTCAGTCACTGAGTCGATCCACCTCATAGAGGTTCTTCCTCTCCACCCTCCCAACTATGATGCCCCTCTCCAAGGACTGGTCCCTCCTTGCAACATGTCCAAAGTATGTCAGACAAAGCCCCAGAAGAATCCTTGCCTCCAAGGAGCAGCCCGGTTTAATCCTCTCTAGGATGAATCTGTTTGTTTTCTTGGCAGTCCATGGTACATTCAATACTCTTCTCCAGCACCACAACTCAAAGGCATCAATTCTCCTTCTATTCTCCCTAGTCATTGTCCAATTCTCTGATGCATAACAAGTGATTGCAAAGACCATGGCCTATATTAGATGCACGTTAGTCTCCAGAGAGACACCATTGCTCTTCAGTACTTTGGAGAGGTCCCTAATAGCCGACTTTGCCATGGCAATGCGCCTTTTAATTTTCTGGCTGCTGGTGCCAAGAGTATTGACTGTGGAACCAAGCTGACTAAAGTTGTTAACAATCTCAATCTCTTCACCATCCATCCTGATGCTGCCAATTAATTGGTCCAATGGTGACAATCTTTGTCTTCTTGATATATGAATGTCTCAGGATACTCTGACATTGAAATATCTCAGAGCATAATCATATTATATTGTCCTTTCCCTTATTTATACATTCCTTTCAAGAGGAAATGAACTCATAACTGACCCTCTCAGGGATTTCTAAGACAATAATGGGAGAGAATATTCATTTTTCTGCCTAACTGCTGTTATATTTTATCCACAAGAGACATTGCCTTTAGGTTAACATAGTAACTCCCTAAAGACAATACTACCTGAGTCTCCTTGTTATTTCTTTGGTGTTTATTTTTTTAATTTGCAATCATAAAGAGGATGATGAAAAAGTCTTCTCAGCTTACTAAATTGAGAAACATTATCAAGCTATATATGGGCAAAATTACAGTACCATCTAACCACTATGAGGCTGTAGATTTGAAGTATAAAGATAATTGCTTGGAATTTTACAGAAGAGAGTTGATTTCAATCAAAATTACAGTGTTCAATTGTTAACTCTTCATCAATGTCAAGAGTTATATTTTAGCTAAAATTTGCTACACAAGACTTGTTAACAGGGTTTTAACATTTTAAGCTATTAGAAGAGTCTTTTTCATTCCACAACAGAATATGGTTAAAGTTATACAGCAATTTGGAAACCTAGAAAGCTGAGGAAAACCCATTCTTTTTGGTCTCTTTATAGAACTGCAAATAAATAGTTGGTCACTACAGCATTTTGTTTTATGTTTTAATAGCAATGTTGAAAACATGAGTATCCCCATTGGCTTCATACATTACATCTTGATAAAAAGCAAGGATGCTTTACCACCACACTTCATGCCACAGGTAATTTCTTTTGAATCCTTAGAGAGTCTGACAATCTCACACTCTTCTCTTGAGAGATGTTAAAGCAAAACAAAATAAAACATGAAACAAGAAGTCAGCACCTTCTGTTTTAAATTACACTCATTCAAGACTTATTCTAGCCAAGATCACATAAACTACCTAGGAAATGCAAATGAAACATTAGAATAAAATATTTTCAAGTAGCTTATTTCTAATAATTTCTGTTAACTTAATACACGTGATAATATAATATTAAACATGTAAAATGCAGTAGGATTGTGATGTTGGAAGAGAATACTGAACATATCATGGACTGCTAGAAAATAAAGAATCTGTCCTGAAAGAAGTACAGCTACTGTATGCTCCTTAAAAGCAAAGATTGTGACACCTAATTTTACGTACTTTAGAATTAATTTTATGTTATTTTGAGTCCAGTTTCTGAAGCTGAGCATAAAAGGTATATAAAGTGTGTCTAAATTTTCAAACAATACCATTAATATCATACATAAGTAAATTATTGCTGAAGGTTATTAAAAATTATTAGATGGAAAAAATTATTAGAAGGGTATGTCAAGAAACTTTCAGAAATTCAGGCTGGCATCAGTAGACACTATAGTATTATGGATATCAAGTACTGATGGATCTTGACTGAAATCAGAGAATAACAGAAAACTTGTGTTTTACTGACTATGCAAAAGTGATTACAGAGGTCAAATACTTAATTGAAATGACATTGGAAAAATGAGAACACCAAAACATTTAATTGTGATCCTGTGAAACCCATCCATAGACCATGAAGCAGTTTTTTTGAACAGAATAAGGAAACAGAGGGTGGTTTAAAACCAATCAACACCCTTGGTTCAAGAACTCAGGAAATAATCAGATGTTTTGCAAGTCTGCTATCAGAGAATTTTCAAAAATATTGAAGAGCAATGATGTCAGTCTGGAGACTAAGGTGTACCTGATTCAGGCCATGGTATTTTCAATCACTTGCTATGCATTTGAGAGCTAGACAATTAATAAAGATTACACAAGAACTGGTGCCTTTGAGTTATGGTATTGGAGAAGAGTACTGAGTATCCCATGGACTGCCAAAAGAATAAAAAGTATGTCTTGGAAAATATACAATTGGAGTACTGCTTGGGGGCAAAGATGGCAAAGCTTGCTCTTTCATACTTGGAGTCTAGTGGAGCCTATTCCTTGGAAAAGGATATCATACTTGGAAGGATGGGACATCAGCACAAGAAAGGAAGACTTCTATTGAGATGGATTGATATAGTAACTGCAGTAATGTGCTCAAGTGTATTAGAGACGGTGAGGATGGTACAAGATAGGGTAGAAATCAGATTTGTGGTTCATGGGATCACTATGAGTTGTAACTTGACTCAATGGCACCTAACAACAACAGTGTTAGGGGTGATTTTTACATTTAGACAATGACTACCTTGTTGTTTTTGTTAAGTGTCATCTTGTAGACATCTCATAGTGACCCTATGAATGAAAGACTTGAACTCTTGGATAGCTTTCATTGTTTCTCCATATTCATAGGGTTTCTGGAGGCAAGCTATTTCAGAAGTGGATGCCACTCCTGCTTCCAAGCTTGATTTAATCAGGGAGCTCCACCAAAAACTGTCCACCATGGGTAACAATTATCAGATTTGACACATCAGTGTCTCAGTGTTCAGCATCACAGCAACCATGAGTTACCACTGTACAGCAAGTGGACAGACCAGTGCTTTGCCACTTAGAAGAATGTTTGGCCAAAACCAATTAAAACTAAGCCTGAAGGCCACAGATTAAAATCTCTATACAAAGCAAGTTTAAACCAGGCTTATTTGAATTCATGCAGGAGAAAAATTATCTCTAAATTCAGCAATTTAGTTATATTTTTGTATAAAAATCTTAAAATTGAAAGACTTTATTCAGCAGTAAGAATAGTTGCGTGTCTTCTTTCCTAATGAATAACAATTATTTTAAGCAAGTTCAGGAAAGTTACGATTTTTTTCTTGTTCCTGCATGCAAAATTAACTAGAAAAAGTGAAAGCTATTTTTCTTTAAAAAATGCTTACCAAATTCCAGCTGAATGTAAAACTATCAAATGCAGTGTAAAACTTCTATTGAATGGCCTTAAATATACAAGTTTTAGAATCAGACAAAAAACAAACCTGAGTTATTTCTAGGATCACAAAGTACATTTCCTAACTTTTCTACAAAAACTCCATTTTTTTTCTAAATGTAAAATATATGGTCATCTACTTTCAAAGTGCAATTTCTCTTCTGAGGTCCATTTTGGTCTTCGCTTCCTCTTCTGTCTTTGCAATGTCCATTTGCACTCTTCCTGGATGATACCCTTGATATCCTCCCACAACTCATC
>NW_006399869.1:6733856-6735091 GCF_000299155.1 Elephantulus edwardii | reverse complement strand
TCTATGAGGTGGATTGATTCAGTGACTGGGATAATTGGTTTTGGAGTGTCAGAGACAGTGTGATTGGCATAGGACAGAGCCGAATTTAGGGATATTGTACGTAGGGTCCTTATGAGTTACAAGCGACTCGATGGCAAATAACAACAACAACTTTCGAAGACTTTTTGAAGGATTGCATAATATAGACTTGTTGAGACGGGGTGATTAAAGTCAAATCAATAGTAATTAATGATGTAAAGCAAAATGTATTGAAATTATTGTAAGAATAAGGTACATGAATGAAAATACAAACGAGTACATAGATGTGAATGATCGCACAATACACAATGTAAATGAGCAAAGTATAATGTATACAAATGACTGTATACAAGCCAATTATAAAATAGAATTACTAAAGTCTCTTCTTGTTGTTATGTGCGATTGAATAACCTACAACCCATAGTGAACCTATGTACAGCAGCTCTGAATCTTGCCCTGTCCTGAGCCAGTCTCATTAACTCTGAACACCAATGCTGATTGCACTCGTCAGTGAATCAATCCATCTCATCTGGAGACTTCCTCTTCTGCGCTGTCTCTCCACCCTTCCAAGCATTATATTGTTCTCCAAGGACCGGTCACTCCTGGCCATATGCCCAAAGTATGTGAAACAGAGCTTCAAAATCCTAGCCACCAAGAAAAAAATTTGGTTTCACCTTCTCCAAGATAGACCTATGTGTTTTTCTGGCAGTCAATTCTTCTGTCATCCTTAGTCATTGTCCAGCTCTCTGAAGCATAACAAGTAATCAAGAAGACCATGCCCTGGATTAGGTGGACCTTGTTCTCTAGACTGACATTGTTGCTTTTCAGCATTCTGGAGAGGTCACTGAAAGCAGATTTTCCCAGTGCAATTTGTCTTTATTTTTTCATAAGAATAAAAAGCCAGTTGCAATGAAAGAAGAAATTCAAGCTGTCATAAATTAGGGACAATAAATCAGCTCTTAATTTTACTTTTATTATCTTCGTAACATTTTTCTTTCCATTTAGGTTATTGATTTATCTTGAGTTAGTTTCTGAAAATGGTATGAAGTATGGATTTTGCTTTATTTTTCTTTAAATAGATACTTAGATTTGCCAGTACCAATTGTCAAATATTATGTTCTTCTCACTGATGGAGTTTAATCTCTTTGTGACAATATAAGTTGTCCAGTTAGCCATACAGATAAATTTACTTCTGGTTTCTCAGTTCTTTCTTTTTT
>NW_006399869.1:6730692-6732918 GCF_000299155.1 Elephantulus edwardii | reverse complement strand
AGCATTATTCACCATCATAAGAACATGAAAACAGCCCAAATGTTCAACCACAAATGAATGGATTGAGAAATTGTGGTACATTCATACAATGGAATAATATGCAGCATGCAGGAACAATAACTTTGTAAATTATTACCTAACTTGACAATTTGTGGGTTTTTTTCCCTGACTTCTAGTTTACAGTGTTATGGAGCAAACTCTTCCTGTGCCAGTGGTATCTGATTCGATAGTACACACCAAGAAATAAAAAAAAGGTGTTAATTGTAGAGCCAAGAAAGCTGTAATTGTTAATAACCTCAATCTCTTCCCTTTCTATCATCGTGTTGCTAATTGACCCAGCAGTGAGAATCTTTTTCTTCCTGATGTTAAGCATCAATCCATATTGAAGACTACAGTCCTTGACCTTCTGCAGCAAGCACTTCAGGTCTTCTTCAGTTTCAGCAAATAAGGTTATGTCATCTGCATAATGTAAGTTGTTGATGAGTCTTCCTCTGATCCTGATGCTACATTTCTCCTCATAAAGTCCTGATACCTGAATATCTGTTCTATATAGAGATTGAAAAGGTATGGAGACAGAATGCATCCTTGATACACTTCTTTCCTGACTTTGAACCAGGCAGTGTTTCCCTATCTGTTTTGAGAATTGCTTCCTGGTCCAAGTATATTGTTGTTGTTGATTGCCTTTGAGTCAAGCATGACTCATAGCGACCCAATGAACAAAAAGCCTGAAGCCCTTCTACAAACATCAACTTTTACCAAAGTTCATAGAGTATCCAGAGGCATGTGGTCCAAGTACCGGTTTTGCATAAGCACAATCAAGTGTTCTGGAATTGTAATTTTCCTCAAGGCTAGCCACAATTTGTTGTGATCCACACAGTCAAATGCCTTTACATGGTCAATGAAACACAGATAGACATTCCACTGGCATTCTTTCCTCTCTTCCCAGATCCATTTGACTTTGGCAATAATGTATAGCAGAGCACACTTAGAATGGCAGCTTACATTGGGCAGATCTGATGCTAAGGACGACCTCCTTAAAATGCTAATGAGCATAAAGATGGAGGTAAGTCTGACCCAAATAATAGTAATTTTAATTGTTTCATATGTACTGAAAATTGGATAATGCAGATTAAAGAAGGAATGATCATGGTGTTGGTAAAGAATATTGGATCTATCATAGATTGCCAAAAGAAATCTTTCTTGAGTACAGCTAGATTTTTCCATTAGAGATGTGAATTGTGAGAGCTTTTGGCATTTTACGAAGAGGGGTCAGTCTCTGGTATAGGACATCATATTTGGAAAAATTGTTGTTGTTTTTGTTGCTGTTGTTATTATGTATCATTACGTCAACTATGACTCATAGTGATCCTGTGGGGGGGGAAAAAAAGCTCTAAACCCTTCTTTGTCCTGGGCCAGAATCACCATCACTGACATATCTGACACCATTGTCACAGTCACTATGCCAAATTCATATCATCTGGGTTCTTCTTCCCTTGTGCTGTTCCTCTATTCTTCCCAGCTTGATGTCCTTCTCCACGGATAGGTCCCTCCTGGCAACATGCTCAAAGTGTGTGAGAAGGAGCTTGGAAAAGTAGAAGATCAACAAAAGAAATGAAGGCTTTTAATGAAATGGACTGATATGGTGACTAAAAGAGTAAGATAATCAAAGCAGATTTGTAAGAGACTGACACAAGTTTGAGCACATTTTCCTCGTGTTAAAATTAGGACCAGTATTGGTAGAAATCAACTCAATGGCAAGTAACAACTGGGTCAATTACTTTGTGGAGACGACATGTGGCTGACCTAATTTATGCTCTTTTCTACCACTTTATGAGTATCTGAAACATGGATAACCATGAATTTGGTGCCTTGTGCTTAATGTTAGTGAAAAAAATAAAATAGACCATGAAATGCCAAATAAAGAAAGAAATCTGTCTTGTTAGTATAGCCAGAATGCTCTTTTTTAATTAATTTTTATTAATTTTAATGAACATTTCCAGAGATTTGGGGTTTCCATTCATTCATTGTTGCACTATTTTCTCTACCTCCCCCCACCCAGTTCGTTCTTCTTTTTATTTCTCCCTTGAAAGTCTGTTTTAATTGTCCATTTGCCATAGTGCTTGTTAAAGCCAGTTCTGATTAATCTCCTTTGTCAGTGTATCCTTTGCCATTCCCTATCACTCCTCCATGAGAGAGACTTCACCCTGATTCATAAGGAAAAGGGGA
>NW_006399869.1:6727005-6728828 GCF_000299155.1 Elephantulus edwardii | reverse complement strand
CTGGGATATTTCACTCAGCATAATGTTCTCCAGAGTCAACCTTTTTGTATAATATTGCATGAATTCCTTGTTTTCAATGTAGTATAGTATTCCATTGTGTGAGTATACCACAGCTTCTCTATCCATTCGTTTGTTGATGGGCACTTAGGTTGTTTCCAACCCCTTGTTATTGTGAATAAAGCTGCGATAAACATGGGTGTGCATGGCTAACAAGCACATGAAGAAATGTTCAAAGTCCCTATCCCTAAGAGAGATGCAAATTAAACAACTATGAGATATCACCTCATCACACTCAAAATAACAAAATTTAACAGAACAGCAAGCAACTAATGTTGACGAGGTTGTGGAGAAACTGGAACCCTTATTCACTGTTGGTGGGAGTGTAAAATGGTGGAAAGTGGTATAGCACTTTCTCAAAAAGTTGTAAATAGAGATACCATTTGACCCAGCAATTCCATTACTGGGAATATACCCAGAATGTTCTTTAGATGTGAGGATGATCATACTTTATATCTTATACTTAGAACATAAAAAAGTAGAGAATCCCTGGAGATTGATTTATTCTTGGTAAAGTAGAGGATCAGAAAAAACAAGAAAGGTCTTTCACAAGATAGTTTTATAAGAGTGGCAACAATAATAGTGTCCAAAAAAGAATTTTAGTTATACAGAACAGGGAAACGTTTAGTTCAAAATACATTTTTTTTTAATTAGGGCTGATACTAACTCAGTTGAATCTAAAAACAAAACTGGATTTTACTAATGGAATGTGAAAATGAGCATCTGTAACTTCTATGTCAAATTCTGATGCACTACACTATCAAATCCTGCTCTTCTTCTTTACTTCTACATCCTAATGCTAAATGCAATTTAATATATTTAGAAAGTAGATTCAGTTAATTGATTTGCACATTTCTAGTAAAACTTTTACTCATCCTAGATTCTTCATTATTATTTGGACCTTCATGAGAGACTAAACAGAGTTTTTATCTTTTGTAACAAACCTGAAAGATAAGCACAAAATTCCCCTGAAATTCCAGTAGTTGAAATTAATTTAGCATAATCACATTACATTACATGAATGATTAGAAAATAAAAGTCTTCTAATACACTATCTGTATACTTTCAGAGTTTCTTCCACACATTCCCCACCAACCAGAGTTTCTTCCACACATTCCCCACCAACCATATACTCTAACATTACACGTGAAATGAAAATTTCTTCCTGGTATTTTAAATAAATTCTCATTTTCACTGGGAATTAAAACTTTTAATCTGTCAAAGATAAAGAAAAGGAACTTCTTATATAATTTTCTAAAATTTGTTTTGAATATGTTTGTACGGCCTTGAAGTCGACAGCCAGAGATATTTAGTTTACTTTAAAATTCCTTTGAACTGTGGTTTACAATTTCTAACTTACATATGATTAATACTATGAAATAAAATTATTTACTGTTTCTTTATGCCTTTAAGCATTGAAAAGAAATCTACTGAATTTCATAAAATATTCTAAACTACACCTAAAAAAGAATTTATGTATTGTCTTATACATTGATCAAAAATGATGATGATGCATTTTAAAAATCAATGAGATTAAAGAATCTTTACTTCTATCATATATCAATGCTAAACATCGCTGAGAGAAAAATCACACATAAAAGAATATATGTAAAGTAAGGGCACTATAGAATAAATCAGCCAGAACATTACTGGATGTGGGAAAACAGTCTTATGTCAGATAAGGATTGTAAATATTATTTTTAAAATACCCTAGTTTATCTCATATTATTATTAACCAGAAGCTAAATAAATCTGGCTTTGTATTT
>NW_006399869.1:6724036-6725160 GCF_000299155.1 Elephantulus edwardii | reverse complement strand
TGATGAACCTGTTTGTTTTCTTAGCAGTCCATGGTATATTCAATAGACTTGTTGATCACCAAAAGTCAAAAGCATCAACTCTCCATCTATCATCCTTAGTTATTGTCCAGTTCTCTGGTCATAGCAAGTAACGGCAAAGACCACGGTCTGTATCGGATGCACGTTAGTCTTTAGACTGACATCGTTGCTCCTCAGTATCTTGAAGAGGTCTCTGTCGGCAGACTTTCTTAGTGCAATTCTTCTTCAAATTTCCTGGCTGCTGGTACCAAGAGTGTTGATTGTAGATCCAAGCAAACTGAAGCTGTCATCAATCTCAATCTAATCTTATCTTATCTATCTATCTATCTATCTATCTATCTATCTAGCTACCATGATGCTACCAATAAGCTCAGTGGAGAGAATCTTTGTTTTCTTGATGTTGAGCTTCAATCAATATTGAAGGTTGCAGTCTCTGACATATCACAGCAAGCACTTCAGGTCCTCCTCAGTTTCAGAAAGCAGGGTTGTGTCATCTGCATAAGGCAGATTGTTGATGTGTCTACTTTCAATCCTGATATCACACTTCTCCTCATAGAGCCCAGCATTTTGGATAATCTGCTCTGTATAAAGATTGCAAAGGTATGGAGATGGGACACATCTTTGACACACACTTTTCCCAATTTTGAACGATGCAGTGTTTCCTTGCTCTGTTCTGACATCTGCCTCCTGGTCCAAGTATAAGTTTCGCACAAGCACAATCAAGTGTTCTGGGATTTCCATTCTTTTCAATGTCATTCACAGTTTGCTGTGATCCACACAGATAAATGCACTTGCACATTGATATAAAAATATTCTGTCATGTATATGTTGTTGTTGTTATGTGCCGTCGAGTCGATTCCGACTCATAGCGACCCTATGCACAACAGCCCTAATCCTGGCTCTATCCTGTGCCAACTGCACGGCCTCTGAGACACCCATCGCGATTACCCCAGTCACCGAATCAAACCATCTCATAGAGGGTAATCCCCACCTGCGATGTCCCTCCAACCTCCCAAGCATGATGTCCCTCTCCAAGGACCCGTCCCTCCTGGCAACATGTCCAAAGTATGTCAGACGAAGCCCCAGAATCCTTGCCTCCAAGGAGT
>NW_006399869.1:6717664-6723936 GCF_000299155.1 Elephantulus edwardii | reverse complement strand
ATCTGAATGTTCAGATTTAGAGGAGTATCTGACAGACAGCAATTTGTGGAGCAGTTAAAGATAAATCCCTTATTGTGGGGTAAGCATTAGTTAAAGTGTTGACCCCCCTCTTAGCCCAGTGCCTTGACTCACTTACTTCCCAGCTCCACCCTCCACCAGGATAACCCTTCTCATCTACCAAATCCCTTCAGAAAATATCTTTCATTGACCAACCCATGATCTGACAAGTGTATCTTAAGCTTTCTTAGCTTCTGTGATTCCAAAAACGTCGACTGCTGACATTTTCCTTTTGACCAGTGTCTCTTGAGTTTAGTTGAGCTGTCTCCATGGGAAGGTGCTGTGTCCTGTAGAACTCCTGAGTGGATTATGTTTCCCTTTCTGGCCCGAGGGCCGCCGGAAATGCTGGGTACCTAGGAAAAATGCCTCTTCGTCTCTTATCTGGGCTGGAATTCCTTGTGCCCACCCTCAAGTCTCCCTTCCACCCAGGAGCTTGCCAGAAATGCTGGGTATCTGGGCTGGAATTCCTTGTGCCCGCCCTCAAGTCTCCCTTCCGCCCAGGAGCACGCCGGAAATGCTGGGTGCCTCTGGAAAACGCCTCTTCGTCTCCTATGTGGGCTGGCCTCCCTTGTGCCCACTCTGAAGCCGCCCTTCTGCCCAGGAGCACCCCGGAGATCCTGGGTACCTCTCTGGAAAACGCCTCTTCGTATAGGCAAATATAAAAATAATGATAAGAAAGCATAAAATACTTTGGGGATGTACATAATAGGAAAGGCACTGAAGAATGTAATTCTTATATTGTACTTTAAGGAAATTTTGAAAGTTAGATAGAGAAAGGAGAATGTGTATTCCAAGGAAATAAAATATAAGCCAAGTTGAAGAGGCACCTACAAGTTCTTGGTTTTGCTTCCGGAATCCTTCAGTGGACCTAAAGCAAACAAATTGCATTTGATGATGAAGGTTTCGCTTTTGGGTGTTTAACTGAAATACATCAGAACATCTTGTGTGATTATAATTTAATTGTTTTCAACAGATTGGGAACATAGCTTATATAGTTCTGGCAAACTAATAACCAACTTATGGATCTCTGATTTTGTGTGGAAGCAAAACCATTGTAATTGAGAGATTTTGTGACATAGGCAGTTTCTGCACACTCCAGTTCTCTGATTTCCTCTTTCTTTACTCTCCAGGACTTCTTTTATCTTAGGTGGCTAATGGCCTTCCTTCTTGGTTCTGATTTTATAACCGACAGTTGTGTCCTCAATGTTTTTATAGTTTTAACCTTGCATCAGCTGTGAAAGAACTCCAAGATACCTCTGTGTATCTTGTGAAGGACAATTGGCATCTGAAGATTCTTGAGTGGAAAAGCAAATAGAGTGTGTAGGATGTCTCTGTTGTTGTTGTTGTTATGTGTCGTCGAGTCGCTTGCGACTCATTAGCAACCCTATATACAAGAGCCCTAAATGCTGCTCTATCCTGTGCCAATCTTGCCATCTCTGACATACTCATTCCCACCACTCCACTCACAGAATCAATCAATCTCATCAAGGGTCTTCCTCTCCTGTGCCGTCTCTCCACTCTCCCAACATGATGTCCCTCTCTAAGGACCAGTCCCTCCTTGCAATATGCCCAAAGTATGTCAGACGAAGCTTCAGAATCCTTAATGCCAAGGGGCATTTTGTCTTCACCCACTCCAGGGAAAACCTTTTAGTTCTAGCAGTCCATGGTATGGTCAACATTTTTCTCTAACACCACAGCTCAAAGGCATCAATTGTCCTTCTATCATCCCTAGTCACTGTCCAACTCTCTGATGCATAGCACGTAATTGCTAAGACTATAGCCTGAATCAGGTGCACCTTAGTCTGTAGCCTGACATCATTGCTCTTCAGTATTCATGAGAGGTCCCTCACAGTTAACTTCCCCGGTGCAATTTGTCTCTTGATTTCCTGGTTGCTGGTACCAAGAGTGTTGACTGTGGAGCCAAGTAAACTAAAATTGTTAACTATATCTCAGTCTCTTCACAGTGCATACTGATGCTGCCAGTTGGCCAAGTGGTGAGAATCTTTGTTTCCTTGATGTTGAGCTTCAATCCATATTGAAGACTGCAGTCCTTGACTTCTGCAGCAAGCACTTCAGGTTCCTCCTCATACAGTCCAGCGTTTCAAGTGATCTGTTCTGCATGCACATTGAAAAGGTATGGAGACAAAATACATCCCTGATGGACCAAATCTTGAGGATAGCCAGCTGGCCAACTTACTGAAAAATATCAGTATTTGTTCCCGTTCCAAAGAAAGGTGACCCAACAGAGTGTGGAAATTATTGAACAATATCATTAATATCACTGCTATCACGCAACATTCTGCTGAAAATTATCCAAAAACAATTGGAGCAATATGCCAACAGAGAAGTGCCAGATATACAGGCTGGATTTAGCACAAGTCGTGGTACTAGGGATATGATAGCTAATGTTAGATGGATCTTGTCAGAAAGCAGAGAATATCAGAACAATATCTATATGTGCTTCATTGACTATGCAAAGGTTTTTGACTGTGTGGATCACAACAAGCTATGATTGACTCTGAGAAAAATGGGAATCCCAAAATATTTGATTGTGCTTATGTGAAACCTATACTTGGACCGAGAGGCAGTTATCAGAACAGAGCAAGAAGACAGACACTACATGGTTCAAACTCAAGAAGGAGGTCCATCAGGGATGTATTTTGTCTCCATACCTCTCTCTTTATCAGATGGTCTATACAGTTAGTAAATGGCAACACTGTACCTGGACTCCACCAAGAAGCTAGTGGCTTCCAGAAAGAAGTCAACGGACACCAGGATGAACAGGTAGCTTAACTGGTTGGACTAGAGGACGAATTCCTGGGTAGCCTCAGAGGAATGATATTCATTTTTATATATACACTTTCTTAGAAGCAAATTGGGAGGGTAATGAGTGTTTTGAATGAGATTTCAAGGGAGTAGGACAAATGAAGTTTTAATGTATTGGTGACATTCATAGTCTCACCATTGACAGTGAAGCCAAGGAAGATATTTCAAGAAATGTCCTAATCGTAGAAGAACCAGAAAGGATGCCTGATTAAGAGTAACTATCTAGGGCTTTCCAAAAGCTTCTGGGAAGAGGACAATGTACAATAGGCCGCTCCTCCTGCGAGGTGCTAAATTAGAAAAAAAAAATATAGGTCACACAGGGCAGCAGAAAGTGTTAAGTCTAGGCCCCTTATCAAAAAGAAACTCAACTCAAACTCGTTTTCCAACTGATAGTTGGTTCCAACCCATAATGACCCTCCACTGAGTTTTCAAAACCATAAATAATAACTAGAGGAGACTGGTCATCTTTCCTCTGTACAGTAGCTGGCTGATTGAAACTGCTAGAGATATAGCCTTTGGGTTAGAAGTGCAACACCATGTGGACTACCTCTCCAGAACTTACTAGCCCCCTCATATGAAATATCAGGTCACTAGCCATTCCATACAAAATACAAAACGTCAGAGTCATCAGGTCAATTCCAACCTATAATAATGCTACAGGACAAAGAAGTCTTATTGTATAGAGTTTCTAATTTTGTGAATCTTTACAGAGGCAGATGACCACATCTTTCTCCCACTGCTGGTAGTTTAAAACTGAGTTACCAGCCAGTACTGTGGTGCCAGGGATCTTTTATGAGGAACTTAGGGGATATGTATTCCTTATTCCTGTGACAGGTATTTGAACATACTCAGATTATCCAGAGTGGTAGATGGGAACAAGAGGAATGTAGATGATGCTTAGTAATCACATCTCTTACACTTTGAATTTTGATCTGAGTAGAAAACAGACAGTAAAATTCCCTTAAAAATTGGTCGATAATTGACCTGTGACAAATGAACAAAGGGAAACACTCTTTATAATGTACCAAATGCTTTTTTTATAATTCACTAAACCAAATCAGTCAATTTCATTCGTACTGGTTGGTAGTCAAACATTCTTTTCATTAAATAGGACTATATTTAAACTGGATTCATCATGAATCCTATAATAGGACATTTAACAAGTCAGGTAGTTTTCTGTATTCTAAAGCAGAGGTTCAAAATGCCTCAGGATAGTTCCATATTCTGTGAAATCAAAGGCAGTTTATGTGTAGCAAATTAATATCTTGTGCATTGGTATTTAAGTAGGAAATAAACTCAACTCATGTTGATTTTAACAGACTCAGAGTTGTACCCTGAGTGACATCCACTTCTGAAATGGGTGGTCTCCAGAAACTCTATGAATAGTGCTCAGGCCTTTCGTTCATAGGGTTGCTATGAGTCATCTATGACTCAACGGCACCTAACACAGTAACAACAATGACATAGAGCTTCGTTGGACTAGTGGACAGAAAGTTATGCTACCAAACCGAAGGTGGGTGATTTTAATCTGCGGCCCTCAGGCCAGTTTCAAATTGTTAAGTTGGGGGAAAGGATGAAGGGTTAGTAGTGAGAAAACATGGACTTGGTGACAGAAATGAGGCTAGAGAGAGAATAATGGAAATTTGTATAATCAGAGATTGAGTCATAACAAATACCTTTTCTAAAGGAACACAAAGCACAGCTATGCACATGGATCTCACTGATGGGCTTCACAGAAATCAGATTGATTGCATCTGTGCAAAGAATCATTGAAGACGCTTAATATCAGATGTGAAATCTAGGCCAGGTATGGATTGTGGAACAGATCATCAGCTTCTTGTAAGCAAGTTCAAGTTGAAGCTAAATTAAAACTAATCCAAAAGACCCAAAATTTGACCATGAGTCTCTCCCATTTGAATTTAAGAATCTTTTCAGGAACAGGTTTGAGGCTTTGTTCATTAATGAAAGAAGATAAGACAAGCAGTGAGAGAATATAAAATTATTATTATCCAAGAAGAATGCAAAACATCATTACAAAGACAAAATAAGAAGAAAAGACCCAGGTGGATGTCACAAGACTGAGATGAATATTGTTGTTGTCATGTGCTGTCAAATTGCCTGAAAATCACAGTGACCCTATGTACAACAGCTCTAAACCCTGCTCTAGCCTGTGCCAATCTTATTATTTCCAACACACCTGCACCCCATTTCCCCACTGAATAAATCCATCTCATCAAGGGTCTTCCTTTCTTGCGCTTTCCCTCCTTCCTCCCAAGCATGATGCCCCTCTCCAAGGACTAGTACCTCCTTGCAACATGTCCAAAGTATGTCAAATGAAACTATTCCTATACCTTAGGCTGGTTGAACCCAGTACAAATCTGTTTGTTCTTTTAGCAATCTATGGCATATGCTTCTCCAGCACCACAGCTCAAAGATCTCAACTCTCCTTCTATCATCCCTAGACATTGTCCAGCTCTCTGATGCATAACAAGTAATTGCAAAGACCATGACCTGTATGAGGAGAACCATAGCCTCCAGAATGACATCCTTACAAAGACAAAGGAGGTAGAAAAGACCAAGATGGATGTCAGATAGAGTCTGAATATTGCACTAGAGCACTGAGAAGGGCAGCACGGGAAGACAAAGTAAAATATTATAATGAAATGTGAAAAGTGCTGAAATGAGAAAATCAAAGCAGTCAAACTCACTCGACATTTCTTAAGCTCAAAGAACTGAAAAACTCATTCAAGCCTTGAGGATGCTTTGGGCAGAATATTGAATAATCCAAGAAGCATTAAAATAAGATGTAAAGAGTATACAGCATCATTGTATCAAAAGTAATTGGCAATAATAGGAGAATTTCATGAAACAATGTATGAGCACGAGATGAATATTTCAAAGAGAAAAAAATCAGAAATTTGAGGAGCTGAATAAAAGATTTCAAAGTGCAGCTAAGGAAGATAAAACAAAGTATTTTAATGAAATGTGCAAAGTGATGGAGTCAGAAAATCAAAATGAATGAACTTGCTCAGCATTTCTTAAGTTGAAGGAAATAAAGAACAAATTAAAGTCTTGAGTAGCAATACTTAAGGATGTTACAGGCAGAATACTGAATCATCCAGAAAAGTATAAAAAAATGATAGAAGGAGAGTATACAGAGTCACTATATATAAAAAAAAACCTGCCTGACACAGAAGAATTTCATGAAACAACCTATGATCAAGAGGCAATGTTGATGTTGAAGGAAGCTCAAACTACTCTTAAGGATATGGCAAAAAACAAGACCTTAGGAACTGAGGAAATACAATTGACATATTTCAACAAACACTTGCTACTCAGCTTGTGCTCATCAGATTGTGTTAAGGAATCTAGAGGACAACCACATGACC
>NW_006399869.1:6711795-6717281 GCF_000299155.1 Elephantulus edwardii | reverse complement strand
TTTGATTAGGAAGAAATAAATAATAGAGCAAGAAAACACTGAATGGTGTTTCAAAATTAGGAAAGTGCCTCAGTCTCAGTGTCCTGTCTCCATATCTTTCAACTGATGAGTAGAACAGATTGTTTAGGAGGCTGGACTTTATGAGGAGGAATGTGGCATCAGTACCCTGCAATATGCCAATGATACACCTTTCTTGCTGAAACTGAGAAAGACCTAATCAATTTGCTGCATAAGGTCGAAGACTACAGTCTTTAGTATGGATTGAAGCACATCAAGAAACAAATATTCTCACCACTAGGCCAATGGACATGAAAGATGAAAAGGAAATTTAATTTGGTCACAATTTCTGTTTGCTTTGTTCCACAATCAAAAATCTTGACATCAACAGTTATGAAATCAAAAGACAAATTTCATTAGAAAAATCTGCTGTTAAGCACCTCTCCAGTGTACCAAAGAGCTATGATATCAGTGTAGAGACTATGGTGTGCTTGACTTAGAGACCATGGTGTTTGCAATTACTTTCTATGGATTAGAAAGCTGGACAATTACTAAGGATGATAGAAGAAGCAACAATACCTTTGAGTTGTGATTCTGGAAAAGAGTTTTGAACATTCCATGAGAATAAAGGTGTTTGTCCAGGAGGAGCTAAAATCAGGACATCCTTGGAGAGGAGACTTACAAAGCTCTTTCTGACCTACTTTGGGTCTTGCCAGGAAAGATCAGTCCTTGGTGAAGAATCTCATACTTTGGAGGTTAGCAGAACAGTAAAAGGAGTGAATAGTATTGAATATACCATGATTGCTAAAAGGTCAAAGAAATCTTTCTTCTTCTTTCTTCTTGGAAGTGCAACTAGGATGCTTCTTAGAAGCAAGGATAGTGAAATTTTGCTTACATATTTTGGACATGTTAACAGAAAGGACTAGTCCTTAGAGAAGAAAAAACCTGCAAACATGCTTGGAAGTAGGGGTCAGAGAAAGAGAGGAAGCGTATCTCTTTAATGACTGACTGACATAGTAATTGCAACAACAAAGTTGATCATAGCAGAGACTGTGAGAATGACTCAGGATAAGGCAAGTTTTACATCTGTTTACATAGAGTTGTGCTGAGAAGGATTCCACTTAACTAGCGAACAACAACGATGAGGAACAGCACAGATTAGGTTACTGAGGGTGAAAATAGAGAGTAGCTCTATAAAGTGCTGTTAGCTATAAGACAAAAACAAAAAACAATACAAAAAACCCCAAACGCCAAAACTGAAATAATTCAAATAAGATTCTTTTAATGATTAAAAAAGAAAATTTATTTTACTTAATTGTAAATCATAATTATATTAATAATTAACATATATAAAATTTTGCATATTTTAGCATGTGTAATATGGTCTAATAGTTAAGAAGCTGTGCTGTAATCCCAAAGGCATAAGATTTAAATCCTCAAGCTGCTCAGTGGGAGAAGGATGGACAGTCTCCTTTTGAACAATAAACTGCCTCTGAAAATCCGCTAGAGGGTCAATATTGGTCATTTTTAATTCAACAACAACCACATATGATCGTCACATAAAAGGAGCTTTGGTTGACTTAGTGCTAAGGAGTTGTGCTAACAACCCAAAAATGTTTCAAATCTTCCAACTGCTCAGCTGGAGGAACATGAGCAACATTCTCCTGTGTAATTTAAAGCTGCTGGGTTGGGGGTCAGTTTTGAGTCAGGGATAACTCATTGGTACATAACAACAACAATATTAATTTAAAAAATACATTGTTGATGTCATTGGCCTCAAGTCAATTCCAATTTACATGTGTTGAAAGGAACTCTAAAATGTCTTAAAGAATATGACTATTCATGTGCTTAACACCAAGTATCTGAGTCTAATAAATTCTGGGTAAATTCGAACCACCAACCTTCAAACTATTGCCTCTGCCAATATGTTTTATATGACATGTCACACACACACACACACGTACATGTGTATATGTGAGAGTTCTAGTAGCCTAGTAGATAAGGAACTACACTGTCAATCCAAAAGCAGCTGTTTCAAATCCGCTAGTTGCTTTACAGTAGAAAGTCAAGTATTCTTCTCCTATGCAATTTATAGACTCTGAAACCCCACTAGAGCTAAGTTACTAGTTGGTTTCGACTTGAAGGCAATAAGTGGAATTAAATGGTTGAGATATATACAAGATATATAGAATAGGATATGAGAGGGTTCATATGTATGCAGTTCAAGTTTTACAGTTACTTCATGAGAGAAAGATGGAAAATCTCCTTCCATGTGGTTAACTGCTTCTGAAAAGCCACTGGAGGCTTAGCTATGGTTGAGTTTCAAATTGATAGTATACCAACACCATAAATGTAACACACACATACTTAGTACACATTGCTAGGAGGTACTATTCCTTGGAGAAGGACATGATGCTAGAAAGGGTTGAGGGTCAATGAAAGAGACAAAGATTCTCAACCATGTGGATTGAGGTGGTGACTGTTGAATCACGCTCTTGTGTGTCTGGAGGTATGAGGATGGATCAGGATTGAACAGGGTTAAGTTCTTCTGATCATGGGATTGCTAACCATGTATCACACTCTACTCGATGGCATCTAACAAAAACAATCCTGTCTGTCTATCTAACTATCATCTATGCATCTATCTCCTCATGTAACTTTAGATCTAGTATATAGACTAGTTCAAAAAAGAAAGAGCTTTTAATGGTTAAAAAATAGCAACAATAGTAATAAAGGTAAATATTTCAACTGTTTACTTTTTACAACAACTTTTTATTTTATTAATACAATAATACTTTAAAAGCAAATACCAAATATATTTGGAGAAATTAGCCTTGACATTTTATTTCTTTGTATTTTATTCAATCTTCAGTACTCTAGTCTCCAATTTTGTTAACTTATTTCTCTTTAAAGAGCATTCTCTCTTTCTTTATCCCTTACCTCCTAGTACAGACATCTTGGAAACATCTATTAATGTAAAAATTCTTTCATAAAAATATATATGATCAGATATTACAGATGATGAAAAAATCTGGCAGAAATAGAATTTATCATTACATTCATGGTTTATGCTTTGTTTATTTGGAAAAAATATCAGTGTTTCACAGGTATTGTAACATATGGTGATGAATTTTCATTACATTTTGTGAATGAATAGAATACAAATGAAAACGGGGTTTTCATATAAGTGCCTTTTATTTGTGCTGAATGAAGATTTACTGCATGATATACAAGAAATGATTGTTTTGTGTGATATTTATGATGCAATAGCCATAGATATCTGAAAGTACAGCTTCAATAACTGCAAGATGAAGGAAGGCTGCTCGAAGTCTTCAATTAAGACAAAAAACCAACAAAACAACCAGGCCATTTAGGTCATTTTGGGAGAATTGAAAACTGTATTGCAATTAGAGTATCCACTGGGAGAAATTGCTAAATCTAATCCCATTTATAAAAAACAAAAGGAACTATGATAGCAATTTGCCATCAATCAAAACAAAGGAAATACATAGAAGGAGGTGACCAGGGAGATTAAAGACAGACTTTGTATGTGCACTGGGATAACTAAATAAAAAAAATAAGTCTGGGAACTATGGAGAAACTCTTTGTTTGGTTATATTACATTTCTTGTCATGTATAAAAAAGAGAAAACAAGTAAACCGTTTTCGGGATACTGGATATTTTTTAATGGCTTAATGTGACTGTAATTACCTAAAAAGAACAGATATTTCTTACATAATTTTAGTTTTAAGAGATTCAAAGAGATACCACAGATACAAAAAAGAGTTTCAGCTCATTATATGTTATAAATAATAAATTTATGGTTATATTTTGTGTACATTATTAAAATCTACAATCTGTGATGTTGGAGAAGATTATTGACTATCCTGTGGACTACTAAATGAACAAAGAGATTATCTTGGAGAATGTGCAAACAGAGTGCATCTAAAAGACAATGCTGGCAAAGTTTTGTTTTATATACTTTGGGCACGTTACTTTTGTTGTTAGGTGTCACTGAGTTGAGAATGATTGATAACAACCCTGTGAACAACAGGCCTGACTTCCGTCCTATTCTCATCACTTCTGATATGCTTGATCCCATTGCTGCAGTCACCTTGTTAATTCATCTTGGTGGAGTTCTTCCTTTCCTTTGCTGACCCTCAGTCCTTTGAAGTATGATATTCTTTGCCAAGGAATAGCCTCTCCTAGCAACGTGTCCTAAGTATTAGAGAAGGTTCCTCATCCTTATCTACAAGGAGTTTCTTGTTACACCATTTCTGAGACATACTTGTCCATTCTTTTGACAATCTATGGGATATTCAGTACTCTTTCCAGCACCATAGCACAGAGGCATAGGTTTTGCTTCTATCATCCTTATCATTTTCCTGTTTTCAAATGCATAACAAGTGATTGAAAGATTATAGTTTAAATCAGGCACCCTTAATCATCAAACTGACATCACTGTTCTTTGGAGAGCTTCCTGACAACTCACTTGCCCAAAGCAGTAAGTCTCCTGATTTGCTGACTGCTGTACCTAATGAGTTGATCATGAATCCAAGTAAGATTAAATCATTGACATTGTTAGCCTTTTTTTTAGTTAATTTTAACAACAGTTTACAGAGACTTAGGGTTTCCATTCATTGTTGCACTTTTCTCCCTGTCCACTCCCTCCTTCCAAATGACTCTTCTCCTTGAAAAGTAAAAACCTCTTACATTGTTATGTAATTCTTCCCCCTAAGACCACTCCACTGTGCAGCCTTCATTCTGGACTCCTGTCTTGATAGTATTACCCAATCATATATCCCTTTTAAACAGTTCTCTCCCTCATCTGTTTCAATGCAGTATATATAATTCATCTCCTCCTCCTCTGCCTTCCCTCAACCCCAATGCCAGTGTTTTCTCCATCTACAATGATGTTTATTGACTCATTGGAAAGCACTTTTATTTTCATGTTATTGATATGTAAACCATATTGAAAGCGATAGTCCTTGAACTTCTGCAGCAAACACTTCAGGTCCTACTCACTTTCAGCAAGCAATGCATGTTGTTAATGAGTTTTTCTCCAATTGTAGTGAGACATTCTTCTTCATAGAGAGTGGCTTTGTGAATTATTTTCTCAGAAAACAGATTAAATAAACATGGAGAGAGGAAACAGGCCCTATGAAAGAAAATCCTTTGCATTGGCTAAGTACTGGGGTCTCCTCTCCCAGGTCTGGTTCACAATCATACTTTCTTATTTCTCAATCAAATCATGTTAAAATGAATATATAATTAGGTATTATATGTATCACAACAATTTGGAACAAGAAGTGAATTGCCAAGTGGACTGGGGTAAGTGGAGGGGGAAGGGAAGAAAATATGGAATACTGAAGGGTGGACGATCTATCAACAATCTGCGTTATAGATGACACAACCTTGCTCGCTGAAACTGTGGAGGACCTCATGCACTTGCTGCAGAAGGTCAAGGAATGCAGCCTTCAATATGGACT
>NW_006399869.1:6705313-6711165 GCF_000299155.1 Elephantulus edwardii | reverse complement strand
ACTGAATGAATAAAACATGAATAGTAAAATTATGAAGGAGGTTAATTTTAATTCAAGACAAATAAATTAACTGTAAGATAGTGGGGAAAGTAACAGCGGTATGGGAATAGATACACAAAGCAAACCTAATATTAAGATGATACTAAGATAAAGTTTAGAAGAGTTCTAGGAAACAAATAAAGGGCAAAGTAAACAAAAGTAAGGCAAATAATTAAAGTGATAGTGGCTAGACCTTGACTAATGGAAAACTTTAGATTAAGAAGCAGAGTAAATACTAAACAGAGTACAAAATTTGATCCTAAAACTTGAGATAAGACATTATTGGTGAAAATGTCAGGGAAAGATGAATGTAAAGAGAAAGAAACTCAATATATACAAAGAAAGAAATTTCCAAGTGAAACAGGCTCTGGAAGTTTATGTAACGTGGCTATGAAAATAAAAGTAATAAAATTTAAACTTTAATCAGAAAATACATATTTAAATACAATTAATGATGAAAAATTGTTGATTTTTAGGTGCCATGAAGTCAACAATGACTCACAGTGAACCTATGAACAATACATCTAAACCTTGCCACATCCTGAGCCATCTTCAAATTTCTGACATGCTCAAGCCATTGTTACAGTAACTGTCAATTCACCCTGTTGGGGACAGGGTGGTCTTCCTTCAAGAAAATGAAAAATGAGTTGGTATAATTAACTGAATCAAATCCTTTGGACCTCTGCC
Source organism: Elephantulus edwardii (assembly GCF_000299155.1). NCBI lineage: Eukaryota > Metazoa > Chordata > Mammalia > Macroscelidea > Macroscelididae > Elephantulus > Elephantulus edwardii. Next base: position 6,710,439 of record NW_006399869.1, on the reverse strand, counting down.
TATGAAAGAACAAAGAATTGAGAGATTGTCCTGCCTGTTTCACGTTCATCATTTTATAAACTGCATGTATGTTTTTTGATACATGGCTTAAAACTTACAGTTATCAAAGCTCTAGCAGATACATTCAAAAGTTGTCATGGTTTAAAATCAAGAAAGATGTTCATCAGGACTGTTTTATCTCCATACCTTTCAATCTGTACGCTGAATAATCATTCAAGAAGCTAGACTTTAAGAAGAAGGATGCACTATTAGGACTGGAGGGAACTTCATCAACAACCTTCTTCATGAAAAAGGCACAACCTTGCTTTTTGAAAGTAAGGATATGCATATCTAGACGTGTTTGTTTATTGATAGGGAGCTCTGGTAATGTCGTGAATAGGGAATTGTGTTTCTCATTCAAAGGTTGCATCTCTCTGGCAGTTTGAATCTAACAGAGACTTTTCAGGATAAAACTGTACAATTTATAGACTCTCAAAACTCACTAAGTGGTAAGTTAGGAGTTAGTTTCAACTTTATGGCAACAACTTTTTGAGAATTAGTGATATAAGACCCTCTCAATTGTGCAAATGGATAGTGCATTCATTAACTAACCACAGAAGTCTGAGTTCACTCAGGCACCATTGAAGAAAAATCTCATTACAAAACAAACATATAAAAAAAGAGAAGAACCACTATAAAAAACAAAACAAAACAACACACAAAACCCAAAAGACAAAAAAATCAGTAACCACAAAACAAAACAACCCCACAACCAAAACAAAACACAAAACAAAGCAACTCAAATATATATACCTTAGAAAATGATGTGAAACATAGTTCTCCAACACGTGTAAAGAAGCCATGATTCAGAATATTTTTTTAAAATCAATTGTTGTGATTATTAGTTACTGCTGAGTAAATGCCAGCTCAGGGTGATTTCCTATGTCCAGGAAGTTGTATTTCACAGGGTTTTCAAAGTTGTGAGTTTTTGTCTTGGGGATGACATTGGATTTATATTAAAAACAGAAACAAAGAGATGGTATTTCAATGAACACTATTCAATATCTATGATGATATTTCTGGTTTTCCCAGTGGTGAAGATCTTTGTTTTCTTGACATTGAACTCTTCAAGTTCTCCTCACTTTTAGCAAGCAAGGTTGTGCCATGAAGAAAGTTATTGATGAGTTTTCCTCCAATCTTGATACTACATCCTTCTTCATAAAGTCCAGATTCTTGAATAATTTGTTCAACATACAGATTGAAAATATATGGAGAAAGAACAACCCTGATGCACATCTTTCTAGAATTTAAGCAATACAGTGTTTCCTTGCTATGTTAGATGAACACTTTCTTTGTCTAGGTTTAGTTTTCATAAAAATGTTCTGGAATTCCCATCCTTCCCAGTGTTAGCCATAATTTGTTATGATCCACACAGTCAAATACTTTTGCATAGTTAAAAAAAACTCCAGTATATATTCTCTGCTTTCAGTAAAGATCCATCTGACATCAGCAATGATATATCTGCTGCCATGAACTCTTCTCAACCCAGCTTGAATGTCTGACTGCCCTCTGACATTGTACTGTTATAGATAATCTTTAACAATATTTTTCAGGCATGTGATATCAATGATATGTTCAATAATGTCACATTCTGTTTAATGAATTCCCTTGAAAATGAGAATTAATACCAATCCCTTCCAGACAATAGGTCGGGTAGTTATCTTCTAAATTTGCCAGATAGCTGGCATAGGTTAGTGTGCATTTTCAAGGCTGTATCTGTTACTGGTTGAGTTATGAGAGAGGAAAAAAGATTAATAGCGTCAGTAATTTCATTGTATTTAGAATCACAATAAACACGATCAGTACCCACAGTAAAAAAATCAAAAGACATATTGCACTAGGAAAGTCTGCTGTCAGGGACCTCTCCAAGGTTTTGTAGAGCAATGATGTCAGCATAAATACTAAAGTGTGCCTGATTCAAGCCATGGTCTTTTTAATTATCTGTATGCAACAATTGTTGTTATTGTTGTGTACCATTGAGTGAGGACCCACTCATAGCTGATCATCCACTGGATTTTCAGGGACACTAAATTTCATTGCAGCTAATTGCCCATCTTTCTCCCACAAAGCAGCTGGTGAATTTGAACCATGCGCTTTTGAGTTGACAACACAATTCCTTACCACTAGGCCACAAGAATGGGGCTGGAATCCAAGTTGAAAGTCATTTTCAGGAACTGGGTTCTATAGAAGCTTTTTGGCTGGAACTGGTGAGCATTAGGGTGGAATGTTGATTTGCTAAGGGGAATGAGATGATGTGATTTGGCCTCCTATTTAAAAAAAACCCATAAAGGGCTTCGATCCTGCTATCCTCAGGTCTAGTTTAAATTGCTTTTTGTCAAACATTTTTCTAAGTGGTATAGCACTGGTCTATGCATTGCTGTACTGAGGTAACTCTTGATTGCTGTGATGCGAAACACTGTCACACTGATGTGTCATACGTGATAATGGTTACCCATGGTGGACAGTGTTTGATGGAACTTCCCAATTAAAACAAGCTTGGAAGCAGGAGTGGCATCCACTTCCGAAATGACTTGCCTCCAGAAACTCTATGAACATGGAAAAATGACCAAAGTTATACACGTGTTCAGGTATTTCATTCATAGGGTCACTATGAGTCGTCTATGATTCGATGACACTTAACAACAACAACAGGCCACTGGAGCTCCCCATGGATCTGAGAGCTGGACAATAAATATGAATGATAGATGAAGGATAAATAGCTTTGAATTGTGGTGTTAGAGAAAAGTAAATAGTATCCCTTGGACTGCTAAAAGACAAACAGATATGTCTTGGGGAAAAGTGCATCCAGAACCCTCTTTAGTGACAAGAATGGTGAAGCTTCATTACAAATACTTCAGGCATGTTGTGAAGAGATTTATGCCTTAGAAAGGGTTATTACTCTTAGGAAGAGGAAGTGTCAGTGAAGGAGAAAAACACCTTCAAAGAGATGGACTAATACAGTGCCTGTTATGCGTTGTTGTTGTTATGTGCTGTCGAGTCGCCTGCGACTCATAGCAACCCTATGCATAACAGTCCTAAACCCTGCTCTGTCCTGTGCCAATCTCACTGTCTCCAACACATCTATCTCCATTACTCCAGTGAATGAATTAATCCACCTCATAGAGGGTCTTCCTCTCTTGCGTTGTCCCTCCACACCCTCCCAGGCATGATGTCCTCCTCCAAGGACTGGTCTTTCCTTTCAACATGACGAAGAACATGTGTCAGAAATTATGAATGCTTTACACTATGAATGCTTAATATGCCATCAGTTTATTTATTTAAATTCATACATGTTTGGCCAAAATATACATTTAAAAAAGATTAAGACATTATAATAAATGTAAGTGTTGGTGTTTTGTTTGTTTTTTTGAACGTAGAAGGTATTGAGTTTTTTCATGGCACATACATATTTGAGAAGATATAATATCAGGCTTTAACTTTAAATGACTCTTTAATATCCTGGGGAATTTATATTTCTTTTGTTTTTTCCCAAGAATTAATAAAAAAACAACAAAAAAAAATTCAGGGCCAAATATATATTGCAGCTGAGGAAAGGCAAACAGCTGGTACATAAATGTGATTGTAGATTCATTAGATCATGAATATATATTCACATTTACCTGCCATTCCAAGGTGAGAAAACTTTTCGTTATTGTCACAGCTATAGCGTTACAATAGTTCATTGGACACACGGCTGCTTGAGTTACTATAAATAAGATACATAAGGCATCATTAAGGGGCAGGGGAAACAACTATAGGTAAAACCAAGAAGAAAATAAAGTGATCCATATGGATCTGTGAAATCACTGTCAAAAAAACACGTTATCAACAAATAATTTTTTATTATAAGGGTTGATCATTATTCTAAAAATGGAAAAGAATAATGTTACTTTTTCTGTGAATCTCTCAGGAAAAATCTGGTCTAATGAAAACTTCATGTCCCTATGTTTTATGCATTATATGAAGCGTTAGAATCTGGAAGGAAAAAAAGAGACATATTTGACCAACAAGAGGAAAAACATATTTACTTTAAAACTTACGTATTTGGTGATACAGAGTAGAAACAGTATTTATGGTAACATGGTGAAGGATAAAATTAAGTACATTCTGTTAAATCAATAACTTGAGCAGAATACAAAACTCAAGCAGAAATTAATAGAGAGCCCTTTTCTTGTTTGAAAATCTGAGTTATTAACATTTGCAAGCAGTGACTTAGATTTCCCTTAGAATATCTTGTATTATATATTACATATCCAGGGAGATTATTTTTATGACCTCCCACTGCTTATGAATATACAAATATATATATTAAAAAGTAATATATTTTTATCTTTTTCAGTATATAAGAAGTTTTGCATTTGTCTATGCAACCATAAATAGAAATGTGTAACAGCTTCAAAGTTTCTAGAAATCATAAAACATTATGTAATAACGTCAGATGAAAATTGACTTTGCCTATAAAGCATACTGATGTGAAGGGTTGAATTTCACTCACTGCAAAATTACTCAACTTTTAAAAATTATTTGCTTCCATTCCTTTTCATATATTATTTTATTATTTACAACGTTCAAAATAGGTAGTTGAAATAATCCCTTAAGAAGCTAAACAAAAAGAAATATGCCATCTGGATTTGAGAAAGACTCATTATCATGCAAATGATAGAACTTTCCTGAAAACAAAGAAGACTTGAAGATTGAACTACAGACTCTAGTCTGGATTATATCTCAACATCCAAAAAACCAAATAATCTCAAAACTAGATCAACAGGCAATACTATGATAAATGGAGAAAATATTGAAATAGTCAGGAATTCATTTTACTTGAGTTCAAAATCAGCATCATTGAAAGCAACAGTCAGATATCAAAAAACATTATTACATTGGCATCAGATATTGCTATCAAAGACAGTGCTATATTTAAAATGCTAAATAGTAAAAATATCATTTTAAGGACTAGGAAGGGCCTAACTCTAGTCATGGTGTTTTCAATTGTTTCATATAATTGTGAAAATTGAAAAATCAGTAAGAAAGAACAACATAAAAATGTATACCTTTGAATTGTGTTATCAGTGAAGATTACTGAATAT
>NW_006399869.1:6703249-6704818 GCF_000299155.1 Elephantulus edwardii | reverse complement strand
CATTGATTTTCCTTCTATCATCCCTAGTCATTGTCCAGCTTTCTGATGCATAGCAAGTAATTGCTAAGATCATGGACTCCATCAGGCACACCTTGGTCTCCAGACTGACATCGTCACTCTTCAGTACTCTGGAGATGTCCTCGACAGCAAGCTTTCTCAAAGCAGTTAATCTTTTTATTTCCTGGCTGCTGGTACTAAGGGTATTGATTGCGGAGCCAAGAGAGAAAGGTCATTTCCTTACCTAATTATTTGGAGGTTCACAAACTTAATGAAGGGTGTCTGTGGGTTAGATTGATGACAGGGATTTGGGTTGTGTGTTAACTGTGAATCCAAGTTCATGAATTGGTTTTTTTGACATGGAGATGTAATATATATTAGAAGATTTATTCTTTAATTTCTCTAACAAGTACTTCGAGTTTTCACTTGCAGCAAACAAGGTTGTCTCATCTGAATAATGCAGATTTTTTATGAGTTTCTCTCTGATTCTGATGCCATATTCATCCTAATAGAGTCCAGCTCCCAAATAATTTGTCCAAAATACAGATTGAATAGGTTTGGAGAGAGGATATAACTCTGACACACCCCCTTCTTAATTTTAAACCATGTAGTCTTCTCTTAATCTGTTCACACAACAGCCTCCTTCCTGGTCTAACTGTATGTTTCGCATGAGCACAATTAAGTGCTCTGGGGTTCCCATTTTTCTCAATGGTAGCTATAACTTGTTATGACAAACACAGTCAAATACCTTTGTGTAGTCAATAAAACACAAATAGACATTCTTCTGGTATTCTTTATTGTCAGCCAGGATCCATATGACATCAGCAATGTTATCCCCAGTGTCACAGCCTCTTCTAAATCCTGTTTGAACTTCTGGCAATTCCCTATCTATACACTGTTCCACCATTTTTGAATGATATTCAGCAGTATTTTGCTTGTATGTGATATTAATCATGTTGTTTGAGTTTCTACAGTCTGTTGGACCACCTTTCTTGGGAACAGGAACAAATATGGACCTCTCCATCCATTGACCAGACAGCTGTCTTCTAAATTTTCTGGCATAGACCAGGGAGTGCTCCAGAGCTGCATCTCCTAATTGAAACAGTCGGTTGGTATTCTATGGATTCCTGGGTCCTTAGTTTTGATAATGATGTAAGTGAAGCTTTCACTTCCTCCTTTATTATCATTGGCTCTTTGTATGATAACTCTTGAAATTTTCAGTGTTCTGTCAGGTTTTTTGTGGTACAGTGATTCTGTGTATAAAATCCATCTTCTCTCTTTCTTTAAGATAACATTTTTATTTTATTCAGGCTTACTTACAAAGTTCATATACATTGTTTTTAACACCAGATCTTTCCCACTCCCTTTACCCACTTTTCCCTCCACTCATCAAATTGTGTGATCCTATGATTAATCACCACCACCTCACAAGCCCTGACCATCCTCACCCTTCTATTTCCACCCTCCCTCCACTGGAACCTTATACACATTCTACACTAGTGGGCTCATACAGTATTTGTCTTTATGAGACTGAGTTAGTTCACTTAGTATAATGTTCTCCAGTCCCTCCCA
>NW_006399869.1:6701785-6702379 GCF_000299155.1 Elephantulus edwardii | reverse complement strand
GTGGATCCTGTTTGAGCTTTCTGCAGAAAGCAGTTCAGTCAGACAATTTGTGATAGGTTTTATTTATTTGTTGATTACGAGTTAAATATGGAGAGATAGGTCTATTTTGGGATTCTCAGTTGTATTCCATTGATCTATGTGCCTGTCCTTATACCAATACCATTCTGTTTTGGTTATTATAACTGTGTAGTAGATTTTTATGTCAGGGAGTCCTCCCACTTCGTTTTTGTTTTTCAGAAGTGCTTTGCTTATTTTGGGTCTCTTTCCCCTCCAAATAAATTTGACAGTTTCTTTTTTTATCTTCTTGAAAAATAATTTAGTATCTGCAATGAAATTGCATTGAGTAAGTATATTGTTTTTGGTAGGATTGTCATTTTCACAGTATGGAGTCTTCCTATCCATAAGCAGGGCACATTTTCCCATTTATTTAAGTATTTTATTGTGTCTCACAGAAATGTTCTGTAGTTTTCTTTAGACATGTCTTGTGCGTTTCTAGTCAGGTTTACTTTCAACTCTCTCAATTTGTGGTTGACTATTGTAAATGGGATTGCTTTCTTGGTTTTTGTTTTGTTTTTGTTTTTCTTTGCAGAATTT
>NW_006399869.1:6681228-6698125 GCF_000299155.1 Elephantulus edwardii | reverse complement strand
GTTTGTATCTTAAGCTTTCTTGGCTTCTGTGATTCCAAAGACGTTGATGGCTGACATTTCTCTTAAGTTTAGTTGTGCTGTCTCCAAGGGCAGGTGAGGTGTCCTGTAGAACTTCTGTGCAGATTATGTTTCCCGGCCCTCGGGCTCGCTGGAGATCCTGAGTACCTTTGAGAATCGCCTGTGAGAAACGCCTGTCCTCAGGCCTCACTTCCGCCCAAGACCACGCTTGTCAGAGCTTTCAAGGGCTTGCTCCCACCGGAGATCCTGGGTACCTTGGACAAAACCAGAGTGAAATGTCTTCAGCAAGACCCAGTTTAGGAAGACACCTGAGGGGCACACACGCCGCCGCGGGGACCACTGCCACATACTTTATTAATATTTTCACTGTTAAAATGTTTAACCAGTTACACTTGATTTCTAGATAATTGTTTGCACCACTTTGTAAGATTACATAATGTTTTAAATATTTTAAGATGGAATAATAATTTATACATTGAATGCTTTTATATTTTATTCTTTCCAGTAATAAAGGTAATAAGAAGCTGAGTAGATTGAAGAATTGTGGTTCAAAATTCCGCAAGGAAGCAACTAAGGAAAAAGATGAAAGACTAAAACAGAAAGACAACAAAAATCTTCAAAACTTTAATAATAAGCCACATTATGATTAATGGTTAAAAGACTGAAACAGCCCAGGATATTATTTTACTTTAAAGTACAATCAACATTCAGAGAACCAACAATCATGAAAACAAAGATTTATTACACTGAATAAATCTGCAACAAATTCTCCTTCTATGATTAAAAGACAAAAATGTCATCTTAATGATTAACCTATGTCTGACCCCAAAATTCTGTATTTTAAATTGCTTCATAAGCATTTGAAGTCTGGAAAATTGATACAGATGATCTAGGAAGAGCTAATGACTTTTGACTTTTGGTTTTGATGAAGAATAGTAGATACGTCATTGATTACCAAAATCCCAGAAAAATATGTGTTGGAAAAATAAGCAGAATGCTCCTTGGCATCAGGTATGGACACACATAAACAGTGAACATACAGAGGACATGTAGCATGAGGTACTAATCCTTGGAGAAGGATATTATCCTTGGTAAACTACTGGATCAAAGTATGGGGAAAGGAAGGCCCTCTAGAATATGGATTAACACGGTCATTACAAAACTATACTCAATCAAAAATAATAATCATGAGAATGGTGCTAGACTATGTATTGTTACATTTAGATATATAGAGAGTTGTTATGAGTTGGAACTGAATTGATGAACTTTAACAAGAACTCTTATTCAAAAAATGGAGATCCAAAAATGTGAAAATTATCATTTAATATCATTAATATTACACATATTAAAATCTTGCTGAAAATTATTTAAAAAATGTATGGAGCAGTACATCTACAGGGAACTGCCAGAAATTCTAACTGGATACAGAAGAGGCTGAGAAACAAGGGATATCATTGCTATTCTCAGATGGAACTTCGCTGAAAGCAAACTGTCAGAAAGGATGTTTGCCTGTATTTCATTGAACAAGCAAAAGCAGTTGACTAAGTGAATAAGAAAATATTCAAGCTAACACTGAGAGAAATGGGAATCTCAGAATATTCAATTGTGCTTATTATGCCATACCTTTACCTAGACCGAGAAGCTATTATCTGAAAAAAAGCAAGGATACACCACATGGGTGGCTCAGAATCAGAATAGCTGTGTATTAAGATTGTCTCTCAATACATGTTCAATCTATATTTTGAACAAAACATTCAAGAAGCTAGACAATATGAAGATGAATGTGGAATCAGAAACAAAGTAAGATTCATCACCAATATGCATTATGCAGATGACACAACTTTCATGAAATTGAAAAGGACTTGAAATCCTTGCTATAGAAGATCAAAACTACAGCTTTTAATACAGATTACAGCTCAATATCAAGAAACCATGAAGTTGATGAATGGGACCTTCTAAAGATTAATTCCATGTGTGCAACAAAAACATTTTCCAACAGGGTGAAAAGAAAATCTACAGACTGGGAACAAATGTTTGGTAATAGTATCTCAGACAAGAGTCTTATAACAAAAGTTTACAGAATACTCCTAGGCCTCCACAAGAAAAAGACTGATAACCCAATTAAAAAATGGGTAAAAGACATGGAAAGAATTTTCACAGAGGAAAATATTTGAATGGCAAACAGACACATGAAGAAATATTCCAAATCACTGGCAATAAGAGAGATGAAAATCAAAACCACAATGAGGTACCAACTCAGTCCAGTAACAGGTGCAAAGTTTATTCAGGCAGCAAGTAGTAAATGTTGGAGGATGTGGTGAAAGAGGAATTCCCCCCCCCCACCTTCTTCATAGTTAGGCACTCTCTACTAAAAAAAAACAAACAAACAACGAAACAACACAACAACTCTTGAATTGTTATCTAGATCCTCAACTTCCAAATATCGTTGTTTCCACATTTGGTGGCACAACAACTTGCTTAGTTTGGATTGGATGTAAACTCTTCTTGAACCAGTTGGCCCTGAAAGTGAATTGTGAGGAAGAAAGCAGGTCCTTCACATGTCGTAGTTGACCATGACTCACAGTGACTCCGTGGACAGCAGACTTGAGCCCTGCTCTATCCTGCGCCATCTTCACCATGCCCGCTATACTCAAGCCTGTTGCTCTAGCCCCAAGGTTAGTACATTTCATTGAGGGTTTTCCTTTATTTCACTAACCCTCTGCCTTTCCAAGTGTGATGTCCTTTTCCAACCACATGCCCAAAGTATTGTGAGATGGAGTTTCACCATCCTTCCCTCCAAGAAGGACACTGGCTACACCTTCTCCAAAACATACCTTATTTTGGCTTGTTCTTTTGGCAATCTATTAGATGGTCTTCTCCAATAGCACACTTAAAGACATTGGTTTGCCTCGTCGAGTGGAATGTGCTTCCCAGCTGCTTGCTATGGGGGATTCTGTAGGGCAGAGGGAGGACAGTACATTCCTGGGGGGTTGTGGGGTCTGAGCATAGAACCAGGGGTTCAGGAGCTGCTGACCCATGATGATGTGGATAAACTCTGTAATGAATTCCAGAGGGTAAGATTACTTATAAATATCTTAAAAGTTCATCTTTCTGTCACTAATTGGCCACTTTAATTATTGTGAAGGGCACCATTCAGCACCATTGTTGGTGGTATTGTAAAATAGTCCAAACATTCTGGAAGGCAGTTAGGCGCTTCCTCAAAAAGCTGAACATAGAAATTTCATATTACCCAGCTATTCTACTACTTGTAATATACCTTGAGAAATTGAGAACTGAGGCACAAATGAAGATTTCCACATCAATGTTCATAGCAGCATTATTCACCATCGTAAGAACATGGAAACAGCCCAAAAGTCCAACCACAAATAAATGGATTGAAATATTATGGTACATTCACACAATGGAATACTATGCAACACATAAGAGCAATGGTTTTGTAAATTATTGGCTAACTTGGGAAGGACTAGAGAGCATTATGCTGAGTGAGCTTAGTCCCACAAGAACAAATTTTGTATAAAACCATAGAATGAGTTTAAAGATCCAAGTGGGGTGGAGGAGGGTGGAAGCAGAAAGATGAGTATGTGCAGGGGGAGGAGGGGATTAATCATGGAGAGGTATAATTTTATGGGTGGGGGATAAGGGAAATTGGAAGAATCTGTTCTCGAAAACCATGTATTTGAATTTTGTAAGTAAACAAGTGTTAAAACAAAAACAAAAAACCCAACAAAACTTAAGTTCTCATTGGGTGATGTCAGAGGTAAAAAAAAAAAGAAATTATTAACTATTTCATTTTATTTGGACCCAAAATCAACATCTCAAGAAATTCAAAGACATGTTGCATTAGGAAAATCTGCCAAGGATGTCTCCAAAATAATATTGAGAAACAATTTAATTTTAAATACTAAGATGTGTCTGATTTAACTATAGTGTTTTTCAATTGTTTGCTATGCATCTAGAAGTTGGATATTAAGCATGACAGAAGAATAACGGATACTTTGAAGTCGTGATGTTGGAGAAGAGTACTGAATATCTCATGGACTGCCTGTCAAAAGAACAAGTATCTTTCTTGGAGGAAGGGAGACCAGATTGCTCTTTACAAGCAATGATGGTGAAACTTTGTCGCATATACTTTTTGAATGTTATAATGAAGGGATAGTCCTTAGAAAGCAATTTTATGTTGGGAAACGTGAAGAGTTAGAGTAAGAGAGGAAGACCCTCAATAAGAAAAATTGACCCAGTAATTGTAAAATTCTAACAATGGTTTGAAGATCTCAGAAATGGTGAGTGTAAAAAGAGCAAGGACCACATTATGATGAGCATGTCTGACCTTTATCAACTTCACAAAGGGAACTGTCACCATCAACAGCATCAGTAACACCATACCAATTCCCATAAGGTCAGACTTGTCGTCCACACTCCCATACCTTTTACTACTCATCTCAATACCATTCTTATTGTTTTCCTTAGTTCAAAATCTGATGTGATCACTCACAGACCACACAGAACCATTTAGGGAAGTAAAAAGTTGTTTAAAAACAAAAAAAGAAAACACGTTTTTAAAAGGTTATAATCTAGGTTAGTAGCAGAATTCAATCATAATGGCTCCCAAAATCTGCTTATATGAAATTCAGCCTTGAACCTCACTGTTTTAAGACACTGTTACAAAGTTCTCAGTCCTATGAGTTATTGGCTGCCACCCTTAGTTGTCTGCTGAAACTTGGGCAAAGGCTCTTGGCTTCTGTTCCAGTGATGTAGCAGTCAGAAGGTTCTATCTAACGCCAAGTCTCTAGTTCAACCATAGCTGCTCTTTTCCTAGCGATGAAGTATTTTTCTTCTTCATTGGTGGGGGATGATCTAATTCTGCAACTAGAGCTGTTTGATTTATTGTTGAGACTAGCCAATCCCCTTGTATATTGTTGAGACTGGCCAATCCCCTGTGGAATATGAGATAGCCAATCCCTTTGTGAACAGGATAACATGCTCTACTTTCATAGTCCTGTCTATCCACATGGTTAGGTTAGATTCAGATGGTTATGAAAGCCATCCTATATAATATACACTCTACATTGAGGATGGCTCAGGATACGCAAACTCAGATCTTTTGTTCATGGGGTGATAGTTTACTTGATGGTAACTAATAATAACACCAGCAAGAGTGGGGAACTATTTAGATTTTCTTGGGCCAACCAAATAATATTCAAGAATTATAGAGACAAATTCTCATTTGGAAAATGTATGTTAATGCAGAATTAGTGATACTATCTGGTTAATACAATACCTAGTATATCAATAGTGAGAGGATTTGCAAACTTCTAAGTTCAGGATTGAGCACAAAATCATTTATTCATTCTCTTTTTACTAAAAGAGAACTTGTTTTTGCTCCTCTGGAATAGAGAAAGTATGAAGATTACCTTTACTTCCACATTATCCTTTTATCTTACTAACTGAAATTATGATGAAAAGAAAAATTCAACCATACTTAAAAGCATTTGAAATAAAATCAATACAGTGAAACTATATATTAACCAGAATGTAATTAACACTGACAGAGTGAATTACCAAATTCTTTCCTAAATTTTAAGAAAAGTTAATTAAAAAGTAAAGGAGCACGCATCCAGTCAAAATATTAGAATGAAGCTTGTGCAGATTTTGTGAGATTTGTGTATGTATGTATGAGAGAGTGAGTTAATTTATGCATTCTGAACTGAAGTTGTACATATTTTATTCTGTTGTAGTATATTAAAAAAATCCAGTTACTTGGAATAGAAGTTACCTTATAATAATTCAATTTAGGGGAAAAAACCTAGAAAACAAAATTCCACAAAACCCTGACATAAATGAAAGGAAATTCATTCTCTCATCTAACTGAATAATACTTTAAAAACGGCTTTTGAATAGACTTATTCTAACAAAATTGTCCAGAACACAGTCTATCTTAAAGAATATGTTACTTGACGTAAATTCGTCAGACATATTTCATCTACATTACAATATATTTCTTCTGCCTTACAAAATTCCGTCTTCACTGATCTCTTTAATGGTTTGTGTCAAGAGAGTATGATTTTATGAAATATATAAAAAAGAAATCTCATTCTCAGTAGCTAAATGGATTTACTGGATGTTCCTACAGGAAATAGAGGATGGAACTAGAGACAGTTGGTGAATATTTCCCCCAAGTGTATCTCCTCCAGGTTGCTACTAATTGGCTAATCCTTTTAACAAAACCTAGAGATCGTCAAGGAGATGATCATTGCAGTGGCTGTAGAAATATTCTCAAGTATATCAGGAATGGTAAGGATGGCACAGGATAGGGCAGCATTCAGATATGCTGTTCATAGGGTTGCTATGAGTTACGGTAAACTTGATTCAATATCTTCAGGTGCAGGGGATGTTATGACTCGAATATCCTCTCAGAACATGCATAAGTGAACATTTCATATAAAATTCTACACATGCAATAAAATTAAATTGAGATCATAATGAATGGCTGTGTGACTTATATATTTTTTATCTTATATTAAAAATAATATTTGGACTCAGAAATATATACACCCTAGAAGTGATACCAATCACTACGTGATGATTGGGACATATAGGAGTGGTGTGTCTAAACGTATATCATTAATCATGAGAAGTTTGGAAAAAACAAAGATTTTTTTTTTTCCTCTAGAAATTTCAGATTACGGTAATGCTGAGTCCTATATTTTGGACAGAGTAAGTTTCTGCTATTTTGAGGAATTTTGCTAACACAGCCTTAGCAAAATAATACAGAATTGGATTTAAATACTTCAAGCATTTGGCTTTTTTGTAATTTCACATTAGTTTTTCATACTAACCTGCACATTTCTTAAATAAGTAGTTAATGTGTTAAAATTTACTTATATAAAGTTCCTGATTTTTTCCCTTTTGTTTTGTTCCAGTTTTGTCAAGTTGATGCTGACTCATTACATCACTATAGGGTAGATCTGACTGCTTAATAAATCTTTCCAAGGCTGAAATCTTTATAGGAGCAAATAGCCAGGTATTTGCTAATATGCATCCACAGGTAAGTTTGAACTCTGGAACTTGGCATCAGCAGTAAAGTGCTCAGCTGTTTTACAGCTAAAGTCTTTATTTACCTGAATTATAGGTGGATTATTGCATCAGTTTTCCTCAGGTTGGATTAAACTAAAAAGATGGCTATGTCATAGTTGTTACCTCAGTGTAAAGTCAATCTCGTTGACATGGACAGAACAAGACGTTTTTTAAGACCTACAATTTTCTAAAGTAGCATGACTTAAAATGAGAAAAAGCAGCTTCAGATATTTGTTAGTAATTGAAACATTGGATGTGAAAATACAAATCAAGAAATATTGGAAACAATAAAAATTAAAATTGACTACTTAACAATAATATCTTAAATGTTAATAAGCTGAAATAAACAAATACTGTTTATAATATCTGCATTCTAATCACAAATTTTCATCAACCCATTTTGACTCCATGCTTGGTTACTTTTAGACTGCAAAACTTGATAAAAATTTTCCATTTTCTCTTCTTTGACTTTAGCTGTAGAAGTATATATGTGAATAACAGACCTACTAACAGGTAGATCTTCCTTGTGTACATGCTGTAGTCCACTATAATTAACAACATCCTGCTTCTATATAGAACTTGAAATTGTCTTTTAAACTAGGCATGCAACATTATTCTTACTCTCTTTTTCGTTCCCAGCTCAGTATATGATCTGACAGTCTGATTCAAAGTAGCCAAAGCCAGCCCATCTCATCTAATACCTGAAATGTCAGTATTCATGGATTTCATTTCATTTTTCACAGCTTATATTTCCCAGCATTTGCACTCTATACATTCCATGTTCCAACTATCAAAGGATATTTGCAAGTGTTCGTCCTCATTTTGATTAACTGCCAATTTGGGTTCTCTACCTCTAACACTGTATCTGTTTATGTTCTTCTAGTGTTCTTCATATGTCTTCTATTTAAGAAGTGGATGAAAATCCTTCTTCCTAGTTTGTCTTAATCTTGGAACTCCACTCAAATCTGTCCAGCATGAGTGACTCCTCTGGCATTTGAAACACCAGTGGCATAGCTTTCAAAGCAATATACAAGTATAGCAAACTAAGCTATCAAAAAGTGGGATATTAAATCATGAGGCATGAAGTTCCTGGCTTACACGCTCTCACAAATATAACTATTTTATATTGTAAGAGCAAAGGTAGTTCCTCAAATATGAAAGTTAATGGTTAGGAAGTCAGAAAGTGGTCTATGGCTTTAAGCGTTTATTGTTCAAAATGCCTTCTCTAGCCATTGACTGTAACTTTGCTGTGTGGATTGGTGGAAACATGTGAAACTAACCACTCAAAGGGATTGGTTTGTTTTCCCAATCTACAAAGAAATTGGATAGCCTCACCATTAAATTGAGCAGATCCTTCATGTGTCTGCCATTTGAATAGTCATCAAACATACAGAATGTAAAATAAATATACGATGAATTTGTATACAAATCAACAGGTCAAAAAATTAAACTATGAAAACATTCATAAGAACATAAAAATAATACTCAAGAATAAATTTATTAAAATAATATATTTTTATACAAAATCACTGAAAGATACAAAACCCAAAAATCCTAGAAAAATATTTCTTGTTCATAAATTGGAATAATCTCTAGTGTGAGGACATTTCCTAAATTTATCTACAGATTGGATGCAGTCTTCATTAATTCATGACAATTGTAATACTGTAAATAACCATTATGTTCATAAAAATTGAAAATTAGATAGTTTAATGGTATCTAGAAGATCACGTAACAGCAACTCAGAGTTTAAATTTTATTCTTAGAAACTGATATTACATTCTGTCTATTTATCAGTTTTTATGTGTAGATCCTTGATTTGATTGGGGCAAAAAAACCCCAAACAAACCTAATTATTCAGACACTTTAGAGAACCATTCACCTACATGCAATAAATTTAGTTTTGTGATGAAAATAATTTCAAATCACAGCTGAAAGATTTCCTATATTGAAGTGTTTTAAAATATTGCACAAAATGTAATGTTAAACTCTTTACATTCTTTAAAAATTAATGAGTATCATTACCAAGTGGGGAAAAGACATAGACTTTCCACAGAAGAAAGGATTTGAATGGTCAACAATCACATGAAGAAATGTTCAAAATCAATGGCAATAAAAGAGAAACAAGTCAAAAACACAATGAATTACCATCTCATCGCCATAGCAATGGCAAAGTTGAAAAGGACAGCAATTAATAAATGATGGAGAGGATGTAGAGAGATAGGAATTCTTAAACGCTGTTGATGGAATTGTAAAATGCTACAACTACTTTGAAAGGCAGTTTGGCATTTCCTCAAAAGGCTAAACATAGAAATCACATATGACCCAGTTATTCCACTGCTAGGAGTAAATCCATGGAAAATAGAGCTCAGATAGAAATGGAGGTTTGTACACTGATGTTAATAGTAGCATCATTTATCATTATGAGAACATGGAAACAGTCCAAATGTCCATCAATAAATGGATGGATTGAGAAATTGTGGTATATCCACACGACAGAATACGATGCAGCAAGAATTTAAAGAAATAGTACATAACATGGGAAAGGCTAAAGAGCATTATGCCGAGTAAACTTACTCAATCTCATAAGTACAAATGCTACATAAGACCATTATTTAGACATAGAAGGATAACTGATAGGAGGTGAATAAAATTTCAAAGGTGGAAAAGGTGGGGGGCTGTTAAGGATAGGGAAAGAGGCAATCATTCGGTTGCAGAGTTTGGTAGGTAGAGGGAGGGGGTACATTAATTAGGAAATACCAGTGGGGACTTGAAAAGATGAGGTAATAATAGGCATGATTCTAAGGTGAGTAATTTTATAAACCAGTGTGTGGGAATGATCATATGAAACACAGTGTGAATGAAGGAATTGTGTGAAACACAATGCATGTGAATAAAATAGAATGTGTTTAAATTTTGTATGCAAGCCAATATAAAATATTAAAAAAGAATTACAAAAGGCAAAAAAAGGTATCAAACCCATTTTCACGTTAAAGACATAAGTTACTTTAACAAATTGGAGATTAATTAACTTATATTTTTTGGTTTTTGGTGAAAAAAGAATGATAATATGTTCTTTAATAGTAAAATTTAGTTTTGAATATTTCATATGATGACATCTAAAGATGCTTGCAAGAATATTTTTTAAGCCTTTCTTATTCAGTATTAAGAAAAGATACTGAGTAGGAAGAACACCTGGAGCTTCTAGTGATTAGGTAGTTGAAAGGAAAATTAAGTCTGTTTCTTTAATTAGCCTTAATAGCTTCTAATAGAAGTAAGGTGTGTAAACAGAGTTGCTAGGAGGGGATCCTAGATGTAATTTATATCAGTGTCAAACACAAATTATATCTAAAGACCCTGCATTCTAATAAGTAAAGATAAGTTAAAAAGTGCTAGTATAATTAAACCAATATATAATCCAATCTGATTTCAAAGACCACTTTAACATTATAAAACTATTGAAATTTTATGCCTAAGACTTATTGTTATTGCTGTTGTTATGTGCCATCGAGTTGCCTCCGAATCATAGAGACTTGCTACTTTAAAAAAATAATTTAAATATCTAATACATTGTTTTGTTAACAGAGTAAGGACATTTAAAAAAAATAAAGGCATCTGTATTGAATTACAGACACGTATCAGTTCAATCTGAAAGCACTACTTGATGCACATGAAAACTCTGGCAAAAACTTTTCTGTTTTTGCCAAGTTGATAAAGAATATCATTCAGTAAAGTATTTCATTTTTTTGTTTTGTGCAAGTAAGTCATTAATTTTCATCAATATTTCTTAATTAATGAATTATGTTCTTCAGATGAAATTACTTACTTGTAGTACGATGACTAAAGCACTTTACTATCTGAAAGGTCAAGACGTCTGTTTCTCTGTGGGACAAAGCTAAACTTCAAAAAGATTACAGGACTGATAATTCTATGGTGTAATGCTACTTTCTTTTACGGGTTGCTGTAAATATGGACTGAGTTAATGGCAAAAGATGTGCTTCAAATTAAAGATACAATATTGTTTGTTACATATTTCTAGTTTAATTAATAGGTAAGGGATATGAACAAATAATTATAAGATATATTAAGCAAAGGATACATACTGAATTCCAGAGCTGACCTTGTTTTAAAACAAAGTAGGAACAAGTGATGATGATGTCAAAAAGGCTGACTTGTATGAAGCACCACCTCAAAGATGCAGCCAAAACATCCCTGTGACCTTAGTACCTAAATCTAGAATGTTACTCCACCATACCCACCTGAGGCTTCATCTGCCACTTCACCACAAGCCTCAGCTGGATCTGGAAACATATTCATGTACTTGATTGTTGTAGTTGTTGTTTTGTACCATAAAGTCAGACAAAGGAGGAAAAAGGATCAAGATGGATGTTAGAAGACTCCCTGAATATTGCAGTAGAAACTTACTAAACATATAAAATTAGACTATTCTATTTCCAACCTTATTTCCATCCCAAAATCCTTACTTTCTGACGATTCCTCTTCACTGTTTTCAGTCTTGGCATTTCAATCACCAAATATTCTTTGTTGTTATTGTTATGTGCCTCCAAGTCGCTTGTGACTCATAGGGACTCTATGTACAACAGCCCTAAACTATTCTCTGTCCTGTGCCAATCTCACTGTCTCTGACACACCTATCGCGATTTCCCAGTTACTGAATCCATCCACCTCATAGAGAGCCTTCCTCTCCTGCGCCTGCCCTCCACCCTCCCAAGCATGATGTCCTTCTCCAAAGAACGGTCTCTCCTTACAACATGACCAAAGTATGCCAGACGAAGCCTCAGAATCCTTGCCTCCAAGGAGCAGCCCAGTTTAACCCTCTCCGGGATGAATCTTCTCCAGGATGAATCTGTTTGTTTTCTTGGCAGTCCATGGTATCCTCAATACTCTTCTCCAACACCAAAGTTCAAAGGCATCAATTCTCCTTCTATCTTCCCTAGTCATTGTCTAACTCTCTGATGCATTAACAAATGCTTGCAAAGATCATGGCCTGAATCAGACATATCTTAGTCTTCAGAGAGACACCATTGGTCTTCAGTACTTTAGAGAGGTCCCTAACAGCAGACTGTCCCATCACAGTACGTCTTTTAATTTCCTGGATGCTGATGCCAAGAGTGTTGATTGTGGAGCCAAGCAAATTAAAGCTGTGAACAATCTCAGTCTCTTCACCATCCATCCTGATGCTGCCAACTGGTCCTTAAGACATCTTAATTGAATGTTTGACCAATTTCAGACTGCAAAATTTGGTAAAATCTTCAATTTCCTTCTCTTTGTCTTTAGCTTGTTAGTGTGTGTATTTCAAAACCAGCCATACTAACAGCTCTTCCTTGTGTGTGTATGGATAATATTCTATCATTCACCACATTGCACTTCAGAAACGGAACTTAAAACTGTCTTTTAAACTCTGAAGGTAAAACCATACTTATTCTTTCATTCCTGACATAGTATACCATGTGATTTTCTGACTCAAAGTGGCCAAAGTATTTCCATCTCATCTCACTGTGGCCTAAAATGTCAGTGTTCATATGTTCCATTTTATTTTTCATGATTTTAGTTATCCAATATTCAAATATGATATTGGTTTCGAACTATCAATGGATAATTGAAGCTGTTTCTTTTCATTTTTGTTACCCTCCAATCTGGACTCTACCTCTAATATTCTAACTACCTGTGTTCCTTTATTGTTGCTGGGGTTTGCAGAAGCCTGGTTTTTAATAAGTGGATGGCCAATCCTGCTTCCTAATCTGTCTTAATAGTAACTCTACTGAAACCTGTCCACCGTTGGTGACTCTTATGGCATTTGGCCCACATGTAGCATAGCCTTTAGCATCACAGCAACCAACCAGTACCTCAGTACAACAAACTCACACTCAAGTGTTGTATTAATGAGAAAAATTATCAACAAATATATACATATATAGTTGTTGTTGTTGTTGTTGTTGTTATATGCCATCGAGTCATTTGTGACTCATAGCCCTAAATACCATTCTATCCTGTGTCAACCTCGCCATCTCAAACACATTCATTCCTACCACTCCACTCACAGAATTGATCCATTTCATCGAGGGTCTTCCTCTCTTGTGCCGTACCTCCCCTCCACTCTCCCAAACATGATGTCCCTCTCCAAGGACCAGTCCCTCCTTGCAACATGCCCAAAGTATGTTAGATGAAGCTTCAGAATCCTTGACTCCAGAGAACATCTGGCTTCACCCTCTCCAGGACAAACCTGTTTGTTCTCCTAGCAGTCCATGGTATATTCAACACTCTTCTCCAGCACCACAACTCAAAGGCATCAATTCTCTTTCTATCATCCCTATTCACTGTCCAACTCTCTGATGCATAGCACGTAATTGCAAAGACTATAGCCTGGATCAGGCGCACCTTAGTCTCCAGCCTGATGTTGTTGCACTTCAGTACTCTTGAGAGGTCCCTCACAGCTGACTTTCCCAATGCAATTCATCTCCTGATTTCCTGGCTGCTGTTACCAAGAGTGTTGACTGTGGAGCCAAGCAAACTAAAACTGTTAACTATCTCAAACTCTTCACCATCCATACTGATGCTGCCAATTGACCCAGTGGTGAGAATCTTTGTTTTCTTAATATTGAGCTTCAATCCATATTGAAGACTGCAGTCCTTGATCTTCTGCAGCAAGCTCTTCAGGTCCTCCTCAGTTTCAGCAAGCAGGGTTGTGTCATCTGCATAACGCAAGTTGTTGAAGATTCTTGCATCTCTCCTGATGCCACATTCCTCCTCATACAGCCCAGCATCTTGGATGATCTGTTCTGCATACAGATTGAAAAGGTGTGGAGTCAGTTTTGGAAGACAAAGCAAATTATTGTAATAAAATGAGCAAGTAGCTGTAGTCAGAAAATCAAAAGTGAAGAACTCACTAGGCATTTCTTAAGCTGAAGGAACTGAAGAATAAATTCAAACCTTGAGTGGTAATATTTAAGGTTGTTATGGGCAGAATATTAAATGACCCAGGAACCATCAAAAAAAAGATGGAAGTAATATACAGAATCACTGTACCAAAATGGTTTGATTGACAGACGAATTTCATGAGTCTGAAGAACAATATATCCAAATTTTGTAAATAAACTAGTATAATAATTTAGAAAGGAATAAAAAGAAAGCAATAAATAACCAAGAATTTCATAAAACAAAATATGATGAGGAGGCATTGATGTTGAAGGAGGAAGTTGAAGCTACTTGGAAGGAATTGGCAAAAAAAAAATATAAAGCCTCAGGAATTGATGGAATGAATATCAATTGACATATTTCAACAAACAGATGCTGACCTGGACATGCTCACCATGTTGTGCCAAGAAATCTGGAGGACAACTACCTGGACAAATAATTAGAAGAGATCCATATTTATGCTCATTCAAAAGAAAAAAAAATTGAATCTGCCAGAGTGCAGAAATTACCAAACAATATCACTAATATCATACCCAAGCAAAATTGTGCCGCAAATTATCCAAAACTGATTGTAATTGTACATCAATAGATAACTACTAGAAATACGAGCTGAATTTAGATGAGACTGTGGCACTAGAGACATTATAGCCAATGTCACATGGGTATTGGCTAAAAGCTGAGAGAACCAGAGGAATGTCTCTGTTTCATTGACCATGCAAAGGCATTTGACTGTGTGTATCACAATAAATTGTGGCTAACTTTGAGAAGAAGAGGAATCCTAGAATACTTGATTGTGCTCATGCAAACCCTATATTTGGACGAGGAGGCAGTCATCAGACTAGAGCAAGGAAACACTGCATAGTTCAAAATCAGGAAAAAAGTGCAACAGGAATAAGTCCTGTCTCTATGGCTTTTTAAGTTCTATGTAGAATAGATCATTGGGAGGCTGGACATTATGAGGAGGAATATGAAATCAGAATTGAAGGAAAATATCAATAGCAAGTGTTATGTAGATGACACAACCATGGTTGCTGAAAATGCTGAGTCTGAGACATCTGCTTTCAGGGACCTCTCCAGAATCTTGGAGCAAGGATGCCAGTCTAAAGACTAAGGTGTGCATGAACTGTACCATGGTCTTTCCAATTACTTGGTATGCATCAGAGAGCTGAACAATGACAAAGGATGACAGAAAAAGAATCTATGCCTTTGAGTTGTGGTGCTAAAAAAGAGTATTAAATACCCCCCGAACTGAGAACAAACAGGTCTGTCCTGGAGAAGGTGAAACTAAGTTAGTCCTTGAAGGCAAAGATTTTGAAGCTCTGCCTGACATACTTTGGGCATCTTCCCAAAAGCGTTCCTTGGAGAAGGACATCTTGCTTGGATGGATGGAAGGACAGCATGAAAGAGAATGACTCTGAACGAGATGGATTGACACAGTAAATGAAATAATGGAATGAGGTGTTTCAGAAATGGTGAGTTTAGCTCAGGATAGGACAGAGATTAGAGCTGTTATGTATAAGGTTATTATGAGTTGCAAACCGCTTGATGGCACATAACAAAAACAACAACATATGTTCAGTGATTTAGTCATTGCAGATATCTAATATCAAAAATAAGCATATCTATACTACTCTTACAAATATTTTTAAGTTTACAAAACCAATAATTATGTGAAAATCAAAGATGAACCAGGACCAACTTCATGGAAGCAAAAAAGAAAAAGTTTTTATAGTTGTTGTCGTTATGTGCTGTCCAATTGCCTGGACTCTTAACAACCCTATGTACATGAGCCCTAAACCCTGCTTTATCCTGTGCCAATCTTATTGTCTCTGACACACCTATCCCCATTACCCCACTCACTGAATTAATCCATCTCATTGAGGCTCCTCCTCTCCTGTGCTTTCCCTCCATCCTCCCAAGCATAACGTCCCTCTCCAAGGACTGGTCCTGCCTTGCTACATGTACAAAGTATGTCATACGAAGCTTCAGAATTCTGGCCTCCAAGGAACATCCTGGTCTCACCCTCTCTAGGTGAGCCTGTTTATTTCCTTAGCAGTCCATGGGATATTCAATACTCTTCTCCAGCACCACAGCTCAAAGGCATCTATTCTTCTTCTATCCTCCCTAGTCATTGTCCAGCTTTCTGATGCATAGCAAGTAATTGCTACAAAGGCCCTCTTCAAGATCTTGTTGATTGTAAACAAGAGGCTTAAATAAAACCACTATAGTATATTGTTATGTGCCTTTGAGTCACCTGTGACCTATAGCCACCCTGTGTACAGCAGCTCCGAACGCTTACTTGTACGGAGCCAGTCTTATTAACTCTGACACATCTACCCCCATTGATCTAGCTACTCTATCAATCCATCTATCCAGGGTCTTCCTCTTCAGGGCTGTCCTTCCATCCTTCCGAGCATGATGTCCTTCTCCAAAGACTGGTCTCTCCTGGCCATGTGCTTAAAGTATGTGACACAAATTCAAAATCCTAACATCCAAGGAGAAACTAGGTTTCACACACATTAAGACAGACCTATTTGTTTTCATGACGGTCTATGACATGTTCAAGACTCTTCTCCATCACCACAACACAAAGGCATCAATTCTTCTGTCATCTTTAGTTCAGCTCTCTGAAGATTAACAAGTAATTAATCCAGGATTAGGCACATCTTTGCCTCTAGAATGATATTATAACTTTTCAGCACTCTGAAGAAGTACCTGAGCAGACTTTCCCAATGCAATTCATCTTTTGACTTCCTGAATTTTGGTGTTACAAGTGTTTATTGTGGAGCAAGCTGTAAATGCTAACAACCTCAATCTCTTCTCCATCTATCATACTGCTGCCAGTTGA
>NW_006399869.1:6679492-6680048 GCF_000299155.1 Elephantulus edwardii | reverse complement strand
ACAACAACAACATATTGGTGTTTAGACATATGTTATGGATATGTAGGTATGTGTGGAATACACAAAAACCCTAAAATAGTTAACTGAAGAAACACACAGCTGCATTTTGCTTAAAGTAAGAAGAAAAAGGATAACTGGAGTATTATAGCAAGAGCAAAAGAAGCTGTAAAGGAAAGTTCTGTTAATGTTCAAGTCTAATACATGTTGAAGGCTATAGTTTTCATCTTTCTCAATACGTGCTTTTTAAAGATGACCTTTTTAACTCCCCTTCTGAAAAAGGTGATAACAAAATGTAGAAACTGTTAGTAACTCTGACTGACTATGAGAAGAATGGGAATCCTAGAACGCTTGATTCTGCTTATGCAAAGCCTATACTTGGACCAGGAGGCAGTCATCAGAACAGAGCAAGGAAACACTGCATCGTTCAAAATTGGGAAAGGTATACGCCAGGGATGTGTCTTAACTTCATACCTTTTCAATCTATATGTGGAACAGATTATCTGGGAGGCTGGACTCAATAAGGAGATATGTGGAATCAGGATTGAAGGTAGACTTA
>NW_006399869.1:6674038-6675445 GCF_000299155.1 Elephantulus edwardii | reverse complement strand
GCATTGAAAAACAAGGAACTCATGCAATATTATTCAAAATGGGTGACCCTGGAGGACATTATGCTGAGTGAGGTATCTCAGTCAAAAAGGGACAAATGCTGTATGGTGCCACTGTTGTACAATGAGGCTGGCATTGGGGTGGTCGGAAGACTGGGAAAAACTGGATGAATTATGTTTAGTGCATTGCAGTCTTTGGGGGAGAGAACAGTTTAAAAGTATTATATTTTAGGGCATTGTGTTTGTCATAAGAGTACGGAATGAGGGTTGCAGTGTGGATTGTATTTGGGGTTGGGGGTGGGATTGGGGGATATGCAGGGGGAGAGATTGTATACTGATGAGGGAGTATTTCTTTTGCTTTTCAAGGAGAGGAGCAAATGGGGGGAAGGGGTTGAGGTGCGGTGGGCGGGGAGAAGGGTGCAAGGATGAATGAATGGAATCCAAAATCTCAGTAGATGTTCATTGAAATGAAAAATACATAAACTAATTAATAAAAAAACAAAATCATTAAAGGAAGATCCAACAATTTAAATTGTGTAGATGATGCAACATAACTTATGAAATACAAAGAAGACTTAAAGCTCTTATCTTTTAAATTTTATTTTGTACAAGTTGTATACAAATTCATTTACATTGTGTTTCATTAATGTACATTGTTTTCCACATATTCCTTCATACATATTGCATTTTCAGAAGATCATTCTATACATAGCGTTTTATAAATTTAATCACCCTTGTATATGCCACTATTACCCCGTCTTTTCAGATCCCCACTGAATCTTCCACAATTCCTTCCACCCACCAAACTCTGTCACCATTGACTTCGCCTCCTTTCCCCTTTTGCTTTTTTGACTTCTCTCCTTCCCCTTTGGAATTTTATACTCATCTTACTAGTTGTCCCTCTATTTTTTTTTAAATGTAAACCAAGTTTATTTTGCTTTTTTTAAGTAGTGTTCTTAAAGCACTACAGCTTGGTAAACAATGTAAATTAGTATAAGTCATCTCAAAAGCCAGAGTTCTGTTTTGTTTTTTAATGAGTTGTTAAAAAGATGCAGCCTATTCTAACAGGATAAATATTTTTAACCATTTCACTTCGAGTTAATGAAGGCTCACAAAGGAGCAACACTCCTCATTGAGGAAAACAAAAAGCTGTTGTCGACAAGCGACAGCACACACACACAACCAAAAAGATCTATGTAAAAATAACTGTGTTCCCATAGCATTTGAAGTTGCTTTACAATGGGATGATATGCACATGATCTTGCTGCAAACTTGCCATCCAGACTGTAATACATGGAGCCTAGACAAACACTTCAGTCCAAGAGGTGCTATTACTTCAGACGATGCAGCACTAGAATCCTTTTAACAACGCAATTTGTTTTACTCATTACCTTTTCTTCTAGACTGAAA
>NW_006399869.1:6671602-6672721 GCF_000299155.1 Elephantulus edwardii | reverse complement strand
ACAACATTTCTGACTGTATTTCCCAGGCTATTTATACCATAGATTCGATGTTCTAAGTTTGGTCCATTTTGTCTCTTCTGATCTTAATGGTTTTGGGTTTTATTGCTCGGTTTTTTAGTAACCTTGAGTTGATTTTTGTGTATCGTGTGAGATGTGGATCCTGCTTCAGCTTTCTTCATGTAGAAGTCCAGTTTTTCCAGTATCATTTGTTTGGTGTTTGGTGTTTTTTTCTGGTGTGTGGGGGTTTTTTTTTTTAACCCTTCCCAGAGTTTTGGGATTTTTTAATTTGTCCCAAAGTCACTGAAACAAAATTCAAGATAAAACAGTCTGCTTTCCCTTACACCTGTCAATGCAAAAATTATTTGAAAAAAAATCATATTTTTGTACATAGTGAAAGCTTAATATGAATTCAAAACTTATAGATAAGGGTTAGCTTTATTTGTCATTGGGTAAAAAGTTTATAAGAATATTTAGTTAAAATCAACAGACCATCTCCCTTGAAATGTTATCTGAACGATTTCCTAGCTGACCAGAGCTGTCTATTGTCACTGAATTTCCTCAGAAAGCTCTGTCATGATCTGGTAAGAGAGATAAAACCTCGGAGGCCCTTCTTTCAAATGGACCAAAGAAAGAGGAACAGAAGGACTATTCAAACTTTATCTTCTTTCCTTGTAGCTTGAGATCACTGCTGCTGCCTTTTCTGCCTGCTCAGAAGTCACCTCACCTTTTACCAAAGCCTCCCAGGCCTCCACCTCCAAATCCACACTTTCTTCCTCTACCATAGCCACCTCCATTGCCACTGAAGCCTCCTTCTCCTTTGTGTTTGGCCTAGTCTAAGATCACTTTTTTGCCCTTAGTTTCACTATAATTCATAGCCTTCTTGGCAGCTTTAGCATTCTCCTCACTGTTGAAGTCTACAAAACCAAACCCATTAGAGTAACCAGTTCCCTGGTCAGTGACTATCCTAGCATAAACTGCACTGTCCAATGATTCTTCCAGATTCTCTTCCGTGGTGTCTTCAGACAGACCTTTGACAAAGAACACTTTGGTTGGCTGCTCTAAACTTTAGGTGATCCCTTGGATCCTTGAAACTTCAACCTGATTGCTCTGCTCTCAGTT
>NW_006399869.1:6661628-6668865 GCF_000299155.1 Elephantulus edwardii | reverse complement strand
TAGGGTCTGCTTACAACTGTTCCTCCTCCTTTGTATTTCCATACTTGATAGTTCTACCTAGGTTGCCCTTTCTGTTAATCTGCGTGTGTTCTGAAAACCTAAATATCTCCTTTAGCATCATCAAATATAGCAAATTCTCTCAATGCCTGCCCTTTAGATTTGCCATTTTGGTTCTAAGGCACAATGATAGCAGTTGTCTTTTCAAATATTTCCTGAAGTGTCTCTTCTTTTGCATTATATGAGAGATTGCTTAAAACTAGAATTTTTGATTCATTTGTCCAATTGCTCACCTTTCCACGTCTGTGGTCCTAATTTTGATCTTTCTCCCCAATGTAGGACAGGGATATCAATCCATGTTTCCTGTTTTCCCACAAAGGTTTTCTCAGCATCAGCTTCTGTCTTAAGCTCGGGATAAGCAACCTCTTCACTCTTCTTATCTTTGCTGATTAATCTTTTAATTCTTCCTCCATGATTTTGTAAGGCAATTTTTTGGCAAAAAATATTCTATCATCTTGATCTTTCTTAATGTCTTTGTGGCTGAATATGAAGGTGATAAAGAGGAGGATGACGATGAGGATGATGGTTATGAAGAGGAAGAAAAGGATGATGACAAAGAGGAAGATGAGGACAAGAAAGAGGAAGAAGAACCTGTCACTGTAGTACTTGGAAAACAATAAAGGAAATGATCAAACAGAAAGCTCTTCCTGAAGTCAAGATACAGAAAGTAGAAGTGTCGGACCAATTTCGACTTTGAATCTCTTTGTTGTTAACCTGAACTGCAACAAATCTGCCCGTGAATTGAAAACTGGTCTCAAGAATATTTTTACAGAAAATGATTCGACTTTTATAGATGTAGGAATCGATATGACTAGGAAGTTTGACTGTGTAGATTTTGACCTGAAAAGGACCTGAAAAAAGCCTTGGAACTCATTGGCTTGAAAATCTTTGTCAATGGAATAAAACCAGCATCATTTTTTGAAGCTCTTATTGAAGAAGCCAGGCCTATGAGTCGATCAATAATACTACACAGACAAGCACTCTTCAAAAGCCACATAAAGCCCACTAACATGAACAGTAGCATAGAGGAATTAATTGAAGTGAAAATTACCTGTAGAAAGTGGGAGATTTTATTGTGGGTATTATAATTAATTCTGTAAAACTAAACGTATATGGATGGTGAAACTCAAGTTGTTTTGTAAATTATTGTTCAAATAATTATGAAAATGCTTAGAAAATTACTTTAGAAAGGTGAGAAGAAAGATTTACATTTTCAGAAACCTGGAAGAAATTTTCTGTCTAATGAAATAAACTCATTGATGTGCGTTCTCAGTTTTTCTGGTTATCAGGATATATTTTAAACTAACAGAGCAAAAGGGAAACAGAATGCTTTGAAATTTCCATAGAAAACATATTTTATCTGTTGAGTTAATAAAAGACAATTATATAACTACAATTATAATAGAGGCTTTAATCTCAAAAAATATGTTCTGAAATAATTTGTAGATGTCTCTCTGATCTCTACATTTCTGAAGCCTTTTTATAACTATTGGCATTTATAAAGTTCATAGAGTTTCTGGAGAAAAGTTGTTTAGGAAGTGGATGGCACTCTTGCATGTGTGTGTGTGTGTATGGTTTATATTGTAGTAACTAAGCAAGTAATTGCCCTTCAACTAAATTTGTTGGTTTTGTTATTATGTGCCATTGAGTCATTTGTAGCTCATAGATACCCTATATTTAAACAACCTTAAACCCTGCACTGTCCTGTGCCGATCTCATTGTCTCCAACACACCCAATCTAATTACCCCAGTCACTAACTCAATACACTTCATAGAGGGTCTTCCTCTCCTGATCTGTCCTTCCACTCTACTAAGCATGACATCCCTCTACAAGGACCGGTCCATCCTTACAGCATGTCCAAAGTACGTCAGACGAAGCCTCAGAATTCTTGCCTCCAAAAAGCAGCCTAGTTTGACCCTCTCCAGGATGAACCTGTTCGTTTCAATTAAATTAGAATATGTATTTTCTAAGTGGATGAAATTTATAGATGCTTTTAATTTAAATATTGTATTTTCTTTGAAGTCATACTTATGTTTACTTAGCTAGTTCAAAACTAGTTTGATAAATTTTAATAAGTGATAAGTCTTTATACATTTTAATGAGAATAGTGCAGAACTGGGAAGGTTTTATTTCTTTTCAACATTACCATGGTTCAAATCAAATAATAGCAATTACAAATCCCTATTATTTTCCCTTATAAAATTAATGCATCCTTACAATTAAAATGTGCTCATTTGGGCTTTTTTATCTAAGATAATTCTGATATTCTTCCAAAGATTCCTTGCAGCTTGCGTGAAAACAGTAACTTTACCAACCATATCCATCCACTATCCTTTATCTTTGATCAGTCTATTTCTTTCTTGTTACAGAAGAAAATGCATATACCACAGTGACCTCTAGGGAGATAAGCGGAAGTGTAGTTCATATACCTGATTCTTGTTCTTGCCTGCAGATAAATCTCTGCCAAAGTAAAGTAGAAAGAAAATAGACAAAGAGGGAAAAGCCAGCAGAGACCAATGTTTCTTATCATTTCCATTAACAAAACATAAAGAGTCTGAATCTGAAGTCAGTGGATGGTAAATCACTTCATGGCTAACCTCATGCTTACCAAAGACCTATGAAAGATTAACACACTCTTCGTTTACTGGACACACACAAACTAGTGATAAGGACATAATTTACTCCAACGCTTTGTTGAAAAAATAATGAGTATCCAGATGATAAGCCCACTTTGCCCACCCCAAATCATAAAGTGTGTTTTTTCCACAGTAGGAGGTCAAGAAAAATTAGTCTATAAATAAATATTAGAAGGACACCTGTAAAAATCCCAATCAAAGTTTTAGTAATCTCTATTCCATTCTGAGGAGAAAAAAAAAATATCTTCCTCATGTATCGCTTTGCAATAATTGACGTACAGTGCCAATTCTAATGAAGAAACATTAATTTTACTTTTTATATTGAAATGTGATGTGTTTCTAAATGAGAAGTGAATTTACTTATTGAATATTTAACATATTAAACATAATGTAAAAGAAACAAACTCCTATTTTTAAATGAAATTGAGTAAACATTCTATTTTTAAATGAAATTGAGTAAACATTTTCAAGTAAATGTAATTTTTTTAGATAATTTAAAATAGTTTTGCAAAATTTTATTTTATTTTGCTCTTCTCAATAGCATTTTATCCCAAGAAATTAGAAATGATGTATTTTGAAATAGTACAGATAGGAAAATCTTCAAAAATATTCATTTGCACAAGTATTTTCTGAAAAATACTTTGTTAATCATAAAGAAAACATTTCTATAATATTTATTATCTACAATTTTTATATTTTTCAAATATTATTTGCAATTATGGTAATGCTAATACTCAAGTTTTATGAAAATGAATAAAATATTTTAAAATAAACTATATCTAATTTACCTAGTTTCAAAAGTCCAAGTCTATATTCTTTATAAGAAATTATAACGAATGAACTAATGGGCTCCTGTGTACTAAAGATTTAAAGTGGGCCTTCAAATAACTATATCTCTGGTAATAATCATTGATGTAGGAGGTAGGATTGAGATTAGGTTAAGGGATAAAAACAACTACAAATCTTTATTTTATCAAGACTGAGTTAAGTGATTGTTGTTGTTGTTATGTGCCCTCGAGTCGCTTGCGACTCATAGCGACCTTATGTACAACAGCCCTAAACTCTGCTCTGTCCTGTGCCAATCACACCATCTCTGATACACCCACCAAGATTAGCCCAGTCACTGAATCAATCCACCTCATAGGGGGCCTTTCCCTTCTGCGCTGTCCCTCCACCCTCCCAAGCATGATGTCCCTCTCCAAGGACCTGTCCCTCCTTGCAACATGTCTGAAGTATGTTAGACGAAGCCCCAGAATCCTTGCCTCCAAGGAGCAGCCAGGTTTGACCTTTTCCAGGATGTATCTATTTGTTTTCCTAGCAGTCCATGGTACCCTCAATACTCTTGAGCAATGTAAGAATCAAATGCAAGTTTAAATTATTACTTTGGAAACAAGAAAAGTTCTCTTTTCCAGCATATTTTAATTCAAGTGAAAGTTTCTACCAACCAATTATAATTAGGTTATCTCTATGTTAAGTAAAACCCAACCTAAGATGGACTTGAGTAGTGCCTGTACCAGTGCACTGCAACAATGCACTATAACAATAGCTTGAGATTGTGATGACAGTTCAAGATTGGGTAAAGTTTCCTTCAGGTTTACATACTGTAGCAATGAGAACCAACTAGAGAGGCAACTAACTACAACAACATAACAGACTAGAGAAGTTATTACAAACTTGTAATGACTGAACCATTACTCCTATTAGACACCATCTATCTTTACTTTTAAACAAGGTATGCTCTTAAACATCATGTATTTTGGTAGGAACAATTCTGACAAAAGATAAATAAGAAATTTGACCTAAAGAAATGGGTAAATTGTTGCAGACTAAGGGTAAAGTATTTTAATAAATTATTAATAATGAGACAGCCAGGAGTGAGTTAGAACAGAGAGCATGAAAAACAGGGGGCCAGCAGTTCTGAACTGAAAAGCCCCTTTTCAGCTTCCCTGTACTATAATTGAAAATTATCAGGAAGTAAATCACAAAGAGAATGCAATACAAATGAAGCCAAGCTTTTTCTATTGAAAACCATCCTCCTGTCTCAGGAGGGAAGGGTCTGCAAATACAATGCAAGATTCTGGTCAAGTTTTAAGGGTTGTCTTAGGGCCTCAGAGTGAATTCTATCCTGAAATAGCATTCTGGTTTATTACAAATATTTAGTATTGGCTTACCATACTAAAGGTACTTTTAAAAAAAAAAGTGAAATTTTAAAGACAAGTAGTATACCTATTCATCTGATTTTTCTGATCAAGAATCTTGTAAAACATCCTTCTCTAATGTGATAAAGATAGATAGTGAACACATATCTTCTTTAACCTCTTGTCAGTGGTTTTGCCAAGGCACATGAGAGATGACAGATTTACAGCAAAGCAGTAAATGAATGTAAACGACCATCAGACATTTTATTTTTTTAATAGTAGATGGAGTAGTTTGTTATAAAAATATAACAGAGGCCCTTGATTGATTGCTTAATATTTACTATGTATCACTGTGAGCTTGGACCTGCATTTTAAAACTTAAATGTAGAGATGACTGTGTTACAAATGAACAGAAAATACTTATATGTGTTCTACTTTCTAGGAAGAGAAACAAAAATCTCTGAGCCAAATTTAGCCTTACACAATTTGTTGTTTATTTTTATTAACAAATGCATCACATAAAGCACTGTTATTTTAAAATAAAAGTTCACATGAGAACATGGATTGGAGTTTCTTAATATGAAAAAATCTTCAGCAAGGTTGAAAGCGCTAAGTGCTTTTAGGCAATGCAAACAGCAACAGGAAGTGAAGCTAAATATGTTGATTTTCCTTATATGTTTAATGAAGAATTGTTATGTGAAAGTAGGAAATATAAATATATATATATGTTGTTGTTACTGTGGGCCATCGAGTTGCTTGCAACTCATAGCAACTCTTTGTACAACAGCTCTGAATCCTGTTCTAGCTTCTGCTAATCTTTTTGTCTCTGACACTCCTACCTCATTATCCCTGAGTCAATCCATCTCTTCGAGAGTCTTCTTCTCTTTTGCTGCCCCTAGATACTTTCAAGCATGATATCCCTCTCTGAGGACTGGTCCCAACTGTCAACATGCCCAAAGTATATCAGACAGTCTTAAAATCATTTTTCCAAGAAATACTCTGATTTTACCCTCTCTAGGATGAACCAGTTGTTTTTGTTCTTGGCATCAGCAGCCAGGGAATCAAAAAATGTATTGCAATGGGAAAGTCTGCTGTTAGGGACCTCTCTAAAGTACTCAAGAGCAACAGTGTCTCTCTGGAGACTAAGGTGCACCTGATGCAGGCCATGGTCTTTGCAATCACTTGTTATGCATCAGAGAGTTGGACAATGACTAGGGAGGATAGAAGGAGAATTGATGCCTTTGAGCTGTGGTGCTGGAGAAGAGTATTGGATGTACCATGGATTGCCAAGAAAATAAACAGATTCATCCTGGAGAGGGTTAAACCAAGCTACTCCTTGGAGGCAAGGATTCTAGGGCTTCATCTGGCATACTTTAGGCATGTTGCAAGGAGGGACAGGTCCTTGGAGAAGGACACCATGCTTGGGAGGGTGGAGGGACTGAGCAAGAGGGGAAGACCCTCTATGAGATGGATTGATTCAGTTACTGGGGTAATCTGGATGGGGGTGTCAGAAGCAGTGTGATTGGCATAGGATAGAGCAGGGTTTAGAGCTGTTGTACATAGGGTCGCTATGAGTCACAAATGATTCGACGGCACATAACAACAACAACAACAACAACAGGATGAATCTGTTTGTTTTCTTAGCAGAACATGATATATTCACTACTCTTCTCCAGCACCACAGCTCAGAGGCATGCAATCTCCTTCTATCGTCCCTAGTCATTGTCCAGCTTTCTGATGCATAGCTAGTAGTTGCAAAGACCATGGCCTGGATCAAGTGCACCTGAGTCTCCAGTGTGACACCATTGCTGTCCAACACTCTGAAGAGGTCCCTGACACAGACTTTTCAATGAAATTTGTCTTTTTATTTTCTGGCTGCTGGTAACAAGAATGTTGATTGCAGAACCAATCAAACCAAAGAGTTCAAAAAACTCAATCTCTTCATTTTCTATCATGATATTGTTAATCGGACTAGTGGTGAGAATCTTTGTTTTCTTGATATTAATCTTCAATCTATATGTAAGGATGCAGTCCTTGACCTTCTGCAGCAAGAGCTGCAAATCCTCCTCAGTTTTGGCAAGCAGGGTTGTGTCATCAGCATAATATAGGTTGTTGATGAATCTTCCAATCAAGATGTCACATTCCTCCCCATAGAGACCAGCCTCCCAGATGATCTGTTCTGCATATAGATTACAAAGATAAGGAGGTAGGACACATCCCTGGCATAAACTTTCTGATTTTGAACCAGGCAGTGTTTCCTTGCCTTGTTCTGATAATTACCTCCTGGTGTATATATGTTGTTGTTGTTGTTGTTGTTATGTGCCGTTGAGTTGCTCACGACTATAGCGACCCTATGTACAACAGCCCCAAACTCTGCTAGGTCCTGTGCCAAGTGCACTGCTTCC
>NW_006399869.1:6659612-6660909 GCF_000299155.1 Elephantulus edwardii | reverse complement strand
CCAATCCTGATGCTGCATTTCTCCTCATAGAGCCCAGCCTCCCGGATAATCTGTTCAGCATACAGGTTGAAAAGGTATGGAGACAAGACAGACCCCTGGCGTATACCCTTCCTAATTTTGAACCATGCAGTGTTTCCTTGCTCTGTTCTTATGACTGCGTCTTGGTCCAAGTATAGGTTTCGCATTAGCATGATCAAGTGTTCTGGGATTCCCATTCTTCTCAGAGTCAGCCACAGTTTGTTATGATCCACATAGTCAAACGCCTTTGCATAATCAATGAAACAGAGACATCCCTCTGGTATTCTCTGCTTTCAGCTAAGATCCATATAACATTAGCTACAATAATCCTAGTACCACAACCCTTTCTAAACCCAGCCTGGACATCTGGCAGTTCTCTGTTGATGTGCTGTTCCAGTCGTTTTTGGATAATCTTCATATATAGGTTTCACATAATTCAACACTACACTAGAACAACTTGCTTATATTTTAGACAATATGTTGCTATTGTAATATGTGGTTTCTAATTCTATCACTCATTAAAAGGTGAGATGTTATTAGGAAAGTATAGCATATAACTTCTAATACATTTTTTCAAATGATAGATCATTTAATTTTTTCACTCATTATAAGGCAGGAGTGGATTTACAACAGTGTATCTGGAAAAAGGAAAAAGGAAAGAAAGACAAGAGATCTAAGATAAAATTACCTGATGTTTCCAAATTTTCTATCCTTGATGATATTTCTCTTTCTGTTTTTAACCCTGGCATCAGAATGAGCTTCTTTTCTAAAAATATTGAGAATAAAGGTGAAGCAAATGTCTGACGCTCAAATGTCCATGGACACAGTAGAGGTTACAGTGCAACAGAGGGTAAGATGATCATCATTTGCCCTGCAGTAATCATGAATCTAAACTCTTAAATATAAAAGTATCATGTAAACTGTTTGGGATGAAATTAGTTATATTAATTAATGTCATGCTCATTCAGCCAGGAATTTAGTCCAGATTCTCTCCAATCAACAATGGAGACTCTCTAGTAAAAAATATTC
Organism: Elephantulus edwardii; assembly: GCF_000299155.1. Lineage (NCBI taxonomy): Eukaryota > Metazoa > Chordata > Mammalia > Macroscelidea > Macroscelididae > Elephantulus > Elephantulus edwardii. The sequence goes on along the minus strand of NW_006399869.1, from coordinate 6,659,862 downwards.
AATTTTTGTAACTGTGAAAATAACTGGAGCGGCAAAAATCTGGAAGAGATATGATTATAGAAGTCACAAGCAAATAAATGTGAAAGTAAGTAGAACTGGTCCCTAACAGCAGACTTTAGAGAGGTCCCTAACAGCAGACTTTCCCATCGCAATACGCTTTTTGATTTCCTGACTGCTGGTGCCAAGAGTGTTGACTGTGGAGCTGAGCAAACTGAAGCTGTGAACAATCTCAATCTCTTTGCCATCCATC